>NC_051177.1:64260528-64310922 GCF_013339695.2 Rhipicephalus sanguineus | reverse complement strand
GAAATGGCACTCAGCTATCCTGAAAGACTTCTGCAAAGTACCTTGCTTTGTCAGCCACATGTTCGGTTTAATAATAGTGAGAATTTAAGGTACTAGAATCATAGCAGGTTCTTCATTCTCATCGTATCTGCAACGCCATACTAAGACTGGGAAGTTTGGCTGATGGAACGCTCAGATGATCAGGTTAAATTTCGGTGTACTTTTTAACTTCACGGTTATATTTCCAAAATGTTATTAAACACTGCTGTGTTTTCGCGGTATAGGGCAGCCCAGCCTTCACAATGTGTTTGTGCAGATTCTCCTTGATTTAAAGCAAGCAGTTTTGAAAAGCAAGTAAGCTGATCAGCTTACGAATATAGAAAATCAGCTCAAATATATTATATATATATATATATATATATATATATATATTATATAATATATATATATATATATATATAATATATAATATATATATATATATATATATATTGTCACGTGCTACAGAAGGAGAAGGACTTAAACTAGCAAATACTTCACCGGCGGACACACGCGCACAAGACTGGGAAGATGGCTGCCAAAACAACAGCAAAAAACTCCGAGTGAGAGCGCGGCGCACTGTCCCAGAACATCTTCTTCCATTCTTGTGGATTGCTGGCTCGTGCTTGCCGTACCTGGTGAGCAGGTGGCTATATATATATATATTATATATATATATATATATATATATATATAATATATAATATATATATACATTATATATATATATATTATATATATATATAATATATATATATATATATATATATAATGTGTGTACGTATGTAATGTAGGGCGGACAGAGTGAGCGACGCCAGCCCCCCCCCCCCCCCCCACTCGCGAACGAATCGGGACGCCGCTGGATATACAATAAAATTAGCGCAGCTCGCACTAAGCCTTAAGTCTTAGGTCACAGCAAAGCTCGTGGGCACCTAGCTGGTCCTGGCTTGGCTAAGGTATTCTAAGTTTTGCTAAGTGTTGCTGGGTCAATTAATACGTGCATCCACACACGGCTGCACGTCGTTTTCACGTGATTTCTCTCGTAAATCAACTTTTGGCCAGTAGCTTATCGAGCGGTATCGTTTGTGTGACGATTAGCAACAGTAGCCCCAGGAACCGAACAGAACAACATTGCAGTTGCCTAATTAGCTTAAATAGACAAATGGACTTAATTAGCTTAATAGCGCTTATTCGCATATGTTGGCTTAGTCTTGAGCAACTCGCATTTCCAAGCCCCACCTGGGCTTAATTAGCTAAATACATAACTCGCACTAATAAGGCTTTGTCCTCAGAAGGCTTGCTCGGTAAGATTTGCTGAGGCCGACCTCACTATAGCCCACTATTATTTGAACTTGGGTGTAATGGGTAATTGAGTTTTCTCCCATTTACCTTAATTATGCTTACCTAATATAGTATTGCGATGCACAAGTAGGTTTAATTAGACTTGGCAATAACTACCTTGGCTTAACTATCGGCTCACTTAAGATTTACTTCGCTGGACGACGCAAAGGCAAGCTGGGCATGATGATGATAGATTTCGTTCTACGCCACACGGATAATACTCTAGCATAACAACTCTACTGCAAAAGTCTTTCTTAATAAAATTATGTGCTACGAATGTTACAGTAAAACATTTAAGGTAAACCTGTGCCTCCTACGTTGGATAAATACACGTACTCAACAAACAAAAAACGCTAATTGCTGAGTAATACCTGGGCAAAAAAAGTTTGGTCGTGTCTTCCAGACCTTTACGCTCGCCGTCTGGTTAAGTCCAGCTGCCAACTAATTATACCTCCTCAGTCTCTGTTGCCTGCTAAGTGGCGCTGTGCTAATGCACTTTACGTTGTGCTAGCACTCGCACAACCATTTAACCTTAACGAAACCCGCCTAAGTGCAGAAATGTGGCTTAATTTGGTCAAGCAAATGCATGAATATGAGTACACTCTGATGCAAGGCACCCCTGCGCAGTGCTGTGATGCAATGGCTCATGTACGTAGCGGGAATATTTGACTACCTCGTCGGGAAGCTGATTGTCTCACAAGTAAAAACTGCTTGCGAGCCAATACAGTGAGTACATGGTTTGACCTCGCCAGAGTATGTTCCCAATTCACACTCAGTGCTCGATAGGTAACAAACTGCAACACCTGAAGAGCTGTGTCTCGTCCTTTTTTATTTTGGTTATTAGAGTGGCACTAGTGGTGCACTGAAGAGCGATGCCTGCCAGGCATGCGGAAAAAAAAAGAGAGATCGCCTTTAAGGTGCACTCACACTGGGCTTCGAAGATGGCGAAAGCGGCAAAACAAAACTCACCTGAAATCCGCTCTCTTCTGAGTTTTTCCCAGAAATTCGCGGTTCCTGGCCGGAATCACCAGGAACCCCGTTGCGATCCCGATGCAAAAAAAGCCGCTCCAATGCCAATTTTTCCACCACGCGATAGTGGTACGTCTTTCTTCTTCACGGGAAGCCTTACTTTGGCGGCACTAGCATATAAACCACGTGATGTAAACATGCGGCCGCGAATCTAAAATGGCTGACAAGGAGATCGACGGAGATTTTGATCGACGCCGTCCCAAACTATACACGTGCTGCTCGACAAAAGTCACAGCCATTTCAAGGTCGCGTTCCTTGAGAGCCTGATTTGAATTAATTTTCTGAGAACGGAATTAACAGAATGTGAAGCAGCAGCGAGTCAGCATGCCCCCACATAACTCACTTTTGCACAGCCGGCCGAGCACATCGCCTAAGCTGACGCTGTGTCCGCCTATGTCATCTCTGCTGGAACATCTCCTGATTCCTTTCCTGGTTTTGCGCCCATAACTTGTGTTCTGTACGAAATTAAATGCTCAGGAAATGAACAAAACGGAATGTATTCTAGAAGTGGCGAAGGCGGCGGCGGCGTGCAGGATAGGCAGAACAAATGTAAACGTTTCCGATGAGCGCGAACACGGTTTTCCGGCCGCTCTGTCGTTTTCGTTTTCTCTTCGCTTCCTAAGTGTGAGTGCGCCAGTACTGGCTTTATCGAAGAGCCACACCTAAAGTCTCGTGCTACTGAATAGTGCTGTGCATGTTTAAAAAGGTGATCGGGGAACCACTGCAGCATTACACAATGTATTGCGAAATTCGAAAAATGGCGATCTCACTCACATGACCGATTCATTTCTCTGAACAGAAGGAGAGAGATACAAACCAGGCAAAGGCAGGGAAATTAACCTGAATTGAAACTTGATATTTGCTACTTTACACTGCAGGGAAGGCAGAGGAGGGAAGAATATGGAAAGAAGAGTGGAGACAAAGGGCAAAAAAAAGCAAGTGTGGAAATAAAACCGAGATTGAGAAAGCATACAACGTTCGGAAAACGGCAACGCCTCACGTAACGTGTTAGCCTTTTTTTGTTTTTTGTGATAGCCGTCGTATTGCGCCGATTCCAAATGGGCAGTTACCTCCCTAGTACTCTGATACATGCAATGCAATCCGAAACATTTGCAATAGGCTGCCAATCTGGCAAGTGGCCGAACATTGTCTGCCATACGGCCTGGGAATGCAACAAAAATCCACAAATAGCGCACCAGCAGAGGTACAACGGGAGGCACCCCCATGTCCCGAGCACCAGTTGCAGCCTGTGAACAAGGATAGGTTGTTACTACAAGTCCACGACTACCTGGAATGAGGTGACCGCCCACCTGTGGCCGTAAAGAGCCTGGTCAAGAATATGAAGTTAAAATCTGTGTCTGTCTAGCAAATAAGCTCGGGACTGCGCCTTTAGTAATACTAAGGGAAAAGGGATGCGTGGAGGTGGTTTCCTGGCTTTACATTTTTTAAGGTGAAAGCTTTAGATGTCCATCAAAAGCGAAAATTGACGAGTGTCCCGTGTCGGCAGCATTGGCATCCCACGGCGTCGGCTCAAACCAAGTGATACGAAAAATCCCCAAGTGATGACGTCAACATATGACGTCATCCTGGCGTCACCAATGGCCAAACGTATTACGTCATCGTGACATCACCGCGATGTCGCCTCAAATGACGTCACGTCATGAATCCATCATATGACGTCGTCGCTTGGTCAAAAGTGGGCCGATCACGGAGGGAGTGCAAAACCCCGTTACGTGCGGTAAGCTTTCAGTGGTTGACGGGGTGGGACCAATACGCTGACTGAAAAGGAAAAGAAGATTACGTTCACCTTCAAGTCGTCTTAGGTGAATGCATAAGAGTCCCTGTGATTTTTTATATACTTCTGTAAACTCGAATCCTTACCTCTGCTTGGGGCACTAATTATTGCCGTACTCGTTACTCAATCGTGCACCGTGCATCGCACAGGCACGTGCTTCCAATACGTGCGCACTGCCTTATATAATGTATACGTATGCGTGCATTTCAGTATCATGGTTTTGCTCTTCGAAATTTTCATGTCATCTTCCTTTGTCCCGTTCCTCACAAATAAGATTTGCATGTGGAAGTTGTGTTGCAATAAGTGATGGAAATAAGCGACGAGTGGCTGCTTTCCCGAAGACCGCCAGAACTACTGCATCGTCGCATTGTGCTCTGTGGGCGGCCATCCATAATGCGTGCACTTCCTGTGGAGAACACGAACCATGCCTATCGGTACAGTTTGGTCCCCTCTGTCACGCAGGGTTAGGACTAAGTATTTTTTTATGTGCTCTCTAACTTGAATTTCTTGGCTGCTTGTTCACAGTCAACGCATACTGTGTGCAGCTCCGCTATGCAGATCACGGTTCATGCAATGCGAAGTTGTTTACGTTCCAGAACGCAGTTATAGTGGAGGATATCGATCCTGAAGGTCGTTCATTATCTGACTCCATTAACCTGCGTTTCTCTTGAGGAATTCACGGTTGGTTTCGCGAAATAAACAAGCAGTTTAAGGAGAGAAAGGCATAAGCGACATCATCCTATCAAATGAAAGCTGCTTTCGTGTTGATAATAACGGGTCCCCCTCTTCACCCAACTGAAACGAGAATACGGGCTCTAGTTAGCCGTCACTATTTTTGCACTACTAGTGCAGTATGAAGTGGCAGCATAAACTGTCATGTTAACTCTTTTAGGAATGTCATGCAGTATGTTCGGAATGGTCATTCAAAAGTGCAGGCTTATATATATTTGTTTGGCAGTGCACTGAGAAGTGATCCCGGCACGCTATGATCAGTATACCCATCCTGTGCGTTGTTAGGTTTTGCTGCGGCTGCAATTAGGACATCTCGGTTTTTATGTCTTTTTCCTTAAATCTGATGGAGTTGTACAAAGGTCGATGTTCGAAAGACGGGCTTCTGTACAGGATATAACTGTATCGTTCAATTCTAAAGGAGCCTGCAAAGATTGAGCCGTAACACTGAGGGTGTGAATATAAGCAGAGGCGAGACGTAAATACAAAGCTCTATTCCCAAGCATATTTGGGGAGAGAATATTGCTGAAAATGAAGCGCATGCGCTTCATTTTTCTCCAAACATCCAAACCCGGAACTGTTGCTGGAGAGGAGGCGAGTTGCCAGCTTGAGTTCGGCGCTCAAGAGTGGAAATCCTGAGGTATGAGAAAGAACACACACACACACACCTACTATAATTTGCATAGAATTAGATCCCGTGAGACAACATATCATACATACAGGTTCGAACTGCAGTTTAAAAGGCCCGACGATACCGTGTTATATTGATTGATAAACGACTCAGGCATGGATGTAGGTTCAACTATAGTTTTTTTTTTTTGGTGTGTGGGAAATAGTAATTGCACAACCTCGCGGCCTCGCATGCCTCTAAATTTTAGAGGAATGAGGTGCGCTTCTTCTGAAGGAATAAATGAAAAACTGAAGAAAACCTCAGTGACAGACTCTATGGCCATTTCTCAGAATAAACGTTAGCGCAACCTGGATTAACTTCAATGAATACTTTTCAGATAAGCGCCATAAGGTGAGCCGGCGGCGCACTATTTCGCAAGTACGAAACCAGCAGCAGCGTCCATTATTAACAATTTTTAGCAGGCCTCTCCATACGAACAACAGAGGACGGAATATTATAAACCAGACACACACTAAACATCCCGTAGTTAGCCTGGCCATGTAGGGCAGAGATAGAGCACCTCACTTGCGTCATCTTCAACGTCCCAATTTCGAAACATGTAATTAGCATTTGAGCGAGACATTTGTACTGTCCTGACACAAGCCTGTTGCAACAACAGCGATATACCCGTTTCAATATTGGGAATTGCGTCAGTGCTCTGTAGAGCCTAGACAGAGAGCGATGTTCAATATTCATTGCTCAATGTGCCTATGCAGAACAAAGGTGAGCAGCAACCTTTACAGAATCATTCAAATTTGGTATATATATGTTCTTTCATTTCAATTGTGATCACAAGTATATTTCTAAAGTTTGCTAGAGGTTTTCAAACGACGTACACACATTCGAATTTTTTTGTTAAGTTGTTTTACTTCACCGTTCAGCGTTGGTATTGACAGTATTGCATGAAACTATAGCTTTAAAAAAGCAGCAACAAACAATGCGATGTCCCAATTACAATCGCATGAGCTGGAGCACAGAAATATCCTAGCCGTGGTGGTATAAAAGCAAGGAAGATGTACTAGCATCGAACCTCGAATTAAGTGGTGAATTCATTCGGGGAGGAAATCCTATTTTTCATGCTTATTATTTGCAATTAACTCATATTGTTTTCGAATATGCTAGGCTACGAGATTCATTTGAACTGAAAGAGAGCGGAAGAAGTCAACAGCGCCCCTTCAACTTTGTATTGTATGACAAGTAAAAGAAGTTGCGCGCACGACTTTATCATTTATGACAATAATATTTTATTTAGCAGTCTTTCTTGATTTTATTAAATATTTCCTTTCTTCAAGCGCAACATGGCACCAACAGGTAATATAACAAACACTGTGGTCGCGAAGTTGAGCTGCAAAGCTAGGAAGCAGAAGAAACTAGCAGTTGTACCGTGTACAAATACAACCGATGAGCGAAGCTCGTTAGAGTTGGGACGCAAACGACTATGCGCCTGATCTCGCTGCTGGCTTTCATGAAGGCGGTAGGGCGGGGAGAGCGTCTGCTGCGCTCGGTGGCGGGAACGACTGAGTGAGTGAGCGTGTGGCGCGCCCAGTGCAGGGACAGAAGTGGGAGAGGGGTGCGAGCGGTGATGCGGCGGGAAGCTTCGGCGGCGGCGACAGAACGCCGCGTGCAGCGTTTCATTGTCTTTTTGTTCCGGCGCCAGGTGGGGACAGCGTTTGCTACTACCTTCGACAATATGCCCGTAGTGCGCTAGAATAATGGCTGTCAATTCGCAATCCTCGATAAATGCTGTGAAAGTGAAGACGCCCATTATACCCAGTTGTGCACAGAGCTTATTTCTTTTAACCTTGAATTTCTGGTTCGCTAGAACCAAACCACTCAAGGCCTAAACATTTCCTCTTAAATCACCGGCCACTGCAACCTAAAGCGGTGCTCAAGAGAAGGGAGCTTCAACGGCGATGGCGGGGCCCGGGCCTAAGGAGCTTCGCTCCTAAAAATGTGGGCGCATTTGTACAACGGCTTAACACCACAAGACTCTAGAAAATCGGAATTCTACCCCAGCTTCCAAGGAAGCGAAGGAATGGTAGATTTTGCAATTTGCATTGCCGCGGATTGGTTCGGGCAGAAAATCAATGGCAGCACGGCAGGCGCATGGGTTTACTGACAGAGGAGCCAGAAATAGTGCTTTAATTAACTTTGTCGAGCGTGAAATTAATGACCGATGAATAATGCCACCTCTATTCAGCCGAAAGCGTTCCTGGTGGCTCTTCGGAAAGCTGCAAGGGCAGCAGGAACAGATTAGTGTAGAGAGACCCTAGCAGTTTGTAATATAAGAAATGAAATAATGGGAGCGATTCTACAACGCATACAGCCGTTCTACTAAGTCTTGTGCTTCAATACCACATATATTTCGTTAGAATTGGAAGACTAGGACGACAGTTCATTTTTACTGCTTGTTCGACGGCGTATATATCAAAATCCGGGCACCCGTAAGTTATCATTCAAAGTGGATACGCCTTGCAAGTTCCACTGCAAAACTTCGTCAACCTCAATATGTACCATGTAGCTATTGCGACTGGTAAATCGATAACGTCAGTTAACGAACAATCAGTGTGAGTTTAGTATTATGGACGTCCGACGCGCTTGGCAGCTCTCTCTTGAATAAATTTTTCTTCTGCGTCGTAAACAATGTTTTTATACTTTGCTTAGTCCCCGTAAAAACGCCTGGTGTACCATGAAAGGTAAGCCTAATAGGGTACATATGAGCAATACGATTCTTCTCGGGCTAGCAAAATACTTTTCCGCAACAGCAAAGCCAAATGTTGCGTGAAAAGTCGTATAAGGCGTTTGGTAAGCGAGAGAACGCGCAGATAGAAAATGACAAGGGCAATGCTACCTGAATGCCCCTCGACGACTCACCGTGACGTCATACTTCTTTGGCACATGGTTTTATCGGCGCATACTAAAAAAGAATAGAGCAACAAACCCAGATGACAAACGCCATTTGGTCTGTGTTTCTACCTGTGTCCTGTCGTAACACGTGCATGTGAAGCCATGTTAGATAAAGCGAGCAATCAACCAGCCCGCCTTAGTCTCTTACGTTCTGTCAAAGATACCGACGGGGTCTCTAGGCGCGTTATGCCTAATTCATTAGCGGTAAAAATCAATTACATTCCTTGAATTCTGAAGGAACCAGAGTCTTAACAAGGCAAGTTTCACATCATCATCATCAACATCATCATCAGCCTGTCTACGCCCACTGCTGGGCAAAGGCCTCTCCCATGTTCCGCCAATCAACCCGGTCCTCTAGTTTCTGCTGCCACGTTATAGCGACAAACATCTTAATCTCATCTACCCACCTAATTTTCTGTCTCCCCATCACGCGTTTGCCATATCTTGGAATCCAGTCAGTTACGGCAAGCATTATCAAATCATGAATGGTAGCCTACCACTTTTCCTCAAGAGGGAGGTATACAACAGCTGCAACTTACCGGTACTTACCTACAGAGCAGAAACCTGGAGACTTACAATGAGGGTTCAACTTAAATTGAGGACGACGCAGCGAGCGATGGAAAGGAAAATGATAGGTGTAACCTTAAGAGACAGGAAGAGAGCAGAATGGGTCAGTGAACAACGGGGATTAAGGATATCATAGTTGAAATCAAGAAGAAGAAATGGATATGGGCCTGGCACGTAGCACGCCGGCAGGATAACCGGTGGTCATGAAGGGTAACTGACTGGATTCCAAGAGATGGCAAGTTTCACAAGTCTTCATTAGGTCATCGTGGCGAAAATAGAAAAAAAGTTACAGTTTCGCCGTGAGGGCGAAGCAATGAATGCGATACTAACAAATTGGAATGACAGGCGAAGCATGGCAAGCAGCTCGAAATGTGCAGCGCGCTGCTCAAGCACAAATGACGCATGAAAAGAACACACACAGGACACGCGCAAACTAAAAAAATGCCCCCACCTCCCCGAAGGGAATCGTGAGGAAATGCGAATGCATTTCTTGCGCCGAGAGTACACAGCGTAGTAATTTTAATGGCGTAAAGCTGGACACATCGACACGCTCAAGTGTCTCCCTTTTGGGCGCCTTTTTCAACGAACGCTTCCTACGTGCGTTCGTAATCACCTCAGGGATGTTGCCACCGCCTTCAATGCAGCACAAACGCGTTTAGAACGCGCTGTTTTCAGGCTATGCCAAGGCAGCACAAACGCTACAAACGCGTTTCAAACGCACTGCATTGAGGCGGTGGCGCAGGGAGGAGAGAGCGCGAACGGCGAGAGAAGGAGCGGCGAAGCACTGCACCTACCCTCTCCTACACTCTCTCCACACACGCGGGAGCTCCGCCGAGCTCCAGCGATGCGAGCGCCCTCACACGCCTGAGCGCGCTCCTCCTCTCCACTCACTCTCCGCTACTCCGCCCGCACCACCTGCTCCGGTTGCTAGGGGCGAGGATAAGCGCGCGCGCCCGCTGCTGTTGCTATGGGAGAGGAAGTGAGAGCGGAGAGGCGCGCGGAGAACGCCGGATGCCTGACATAGCCCGACAAAGAAATGCATTCGCATTTAAAACGTTCAGATACTTAAAGCGCGCTGATCAAACACAAAGAAAGACGCACGAAACGAACGCGCAGGTATACACAGGACGAGCGCGAGCTAAAACTGTCACAGTTGTTACTTCATTGTGTTTCAGCAGCGTGCTCCTTTCGCAAACACGACCGCTCAAGCCAGTGAAGTGACCTTCGTTGCGCTCTGTTACTTCAGCGCAAGCATTCCGGTGAAAGCGCAAGAAGTACAAACCACCCGCATCATGAAATAAGCGCGCGTGCTCGGGCGAGTTGGTAGAAGTTCAGTTAGTAGAAGAGCGCGCGCAACTCAACGAGCGGGCGACGACCTTTAAAGCTCTCCCTTCGCGCCATCTCCTGGTAGTCCAGAGACCACGCTGAAATGCCCGGAGATCAGCGTACCGCTAGCGGTAAATGGTGTATATAAATAGCTCGCCATCAGTATGCTGAAGGACCGACGCTCGTCAAACGCCGCACGCTGCGTATCGTGGGGTCACTGGTTCGTATCCGCGTTCGAAAAATACTTTTCTAAACTGTTTCCTTTGTGGCTTCGGTACATATATACATACATATAGACATAGGGGACACGATAGATACATATAGGGAACGTCGGCGTCGCCGTTGCCATCCCTCCCTTTCAAATAATAGTTTGCACTTCACACGAACGCTTCGAATGACGTCAAACGGCCCTTCCTTCTCGCCGCGTGTGGTTCCCGCTTAACATGTATGAAAGGAAGGCTCGTATAACAACTCATTCAGTTCATTCCAAGACTGTCATGGGTAGACCACGGAAATTAAAGACACCAGAAAAACAGCGTGAATACAATACTCGATCAAAGGAACAAATTCGTCTTGCTGAAAATGGTCGCAGAACCAATCACAGTCTACTACATCGACCACAAAGGAACTATCACTACCATTATTCTAAAGTATTTATAAAACATATCCCCTCCCGGCCATCAGAATGTGCGTTGTTTGATACAGCTGTGCTGTCCAACCACCTTCACACTGTGGATTGGAGCCATAATTTGTTTTCTCGTATATCAACCTGTGATCGCAAAATTAACGACAGTATACATGTTAGACAATAATATACTACTGTTGACTAACGCAATGTTTCGTTTTAGTGTCGCTTAAACTATTCCTTGAGCTATCACAACCACATTAAATGTTTAATGGGCACGTTATCCCCAGTACTGCCAAAAAATAATACTTAGTGCACGCCGATGAGAACTCCGACCAGTGCGCTATTTAAAGAAAAGCCACATTTGTTTCGGCGAACGGAAAACAAGATGAGACAGTGGTAAAAGGAGTTGGTGTGATAGAGAGGTACTGTTTATTATTCTTGAAGCGAGCGACAGTGCGGCCTCTGTGAAAGGTCCTGCCGCTAGCGGACCTGGGTCAGTACAATACCAGACGGCAAAAAAGCAACAGCGGGAATGTCCAGGCTAACCGGTAACTGCGCAGGCCAGCCAAAGTGGCACTCCATAAGGGGACAGGCGAAGAATGGGCGTGTCAATGAAATGCGGTAGTGGCTAGCGTAGGAGTGTCGATCGACCTTGTTTTGGGCGCCGCTAACCGAAGGCGAGGATAAATGCGGTGACACGTTCGTTGAAAGCGTGTGCTTTGTACTGGACAGATGAAGTTTACTCCGAATTGCAAGGAGGCAGTAAACAAGTGCACAAATGTACGCATTTTCAACGCACGGATGGAAGAGAATAAAAGCGAAATGCTCGAGCAGTGTCAACTACAGGGAGCGTGCTAGTTCGTTAAGAGATAACGCAATATTCGTTCGGCTGTTTTTAACGCGACAAAGCAATTCAGACTGCGAGGGACGCCGTAGTGGAGCGCTACAAACAATTTTGTCCACGTAAAGCTCTTTAACTTGCACTGATATCACACAGTGCACAGGCTTCTAGCATTTCACCTTCATTTAAGGTGACCAAAGATGTTTGTAGCGCTTAGCTACGGCGTTTCGCCTCGTATCTGTCTCGAAGATATCTAGATATGCTAAAATCTCTCAAATTATACTTGCATACGCTAAAGGAAATACCGGATTCTTGGAGTAGCAGTAAAATAATTTTTGTCTTTTCTTGTTAGACTGGGCCCCACCACAATCTAGATTTGTCTAATGTAACGAATTATCGCGAACTTATGGCAGTGGTGATTGTGTCGGCTAGTTCTAAGAGAATTTCTGTGAAAATTTCCGGTTACGCTTGCTGTACATACTTCTTTCTGGGGCGAGATTCAGATCGCGAAAAGAAGACGAAACAAAGAGAGAAAGACCACGAGTCAAACTGAATCTGTCGAAATGTACAGGATGAAAACTACATATTTTAAGGTTGTTACCTTGACCGCGCCATATTGCGTCGGGCATTTAGACTAGTGCGCATTTGCGGTAGACCTGGGCCGTTTTTATCGGGGACCGCTATTAAATAGTTCGGTGCTTCATGGTCTATCTGTCTTCTTTGCCAGTTTTATGATGGGAATTTCAGTCCAGTAAGAAGAGGTGAAAAATCCTTGAAGAGTAGTTGCCGCTGCTGCCAACAACCGACAAGTGGTCCTGTCTTTTTCAAGACACCTTAGCGTAGGTTTCTGTGTGCTTTCTGTACTCTTTCCCAGCCAGACAGGTGTAGGAGAAGGCAAGAAAGGGGGGGTTGGGGGGGGGGAGCTTTTAGCTTGCTTGAATGTCCACTAATAAGAGGGCACATTAAATTGGCTTGCCCATGGCTATAGACATTGCGCATTTGCGGCTTTTTTGTCTATTGACCTACCAATAGTTATAATTGAGGGGAGCGTGGGAATTCTCATTTCGACGTTTGATTTTGATTCTGATGGCTGAACTTATGATGGCTCATTTCGATGTCTGATGGCTTCGCGAAGGAAAATGTATCGAATTTCAAGGCATCTTTAGACGGCAGTTTGCTAATCTTACGACTTGCGACACGCTTTGTCGGTTGTGACAAGAAAGATTGTCGCACTTTTGAGCACGTCAGGCGCTGGAAGCAGCATGTGCTGCTTTTTCAGCGTTTAGGATCTGCTAATCACCCTTTGATTAAGGCTGTAAGACAAACAGCTACTTTAACTGAATGTCGTTCGCGACACATTCATTTGTCAGAAAGAGTGGTTACCCTAGAGCATAGGTCATTTAAATGCGAAATGTTTGTATTTTCAGCGCGATACTGTTACAAAGCATGTGTCGCCGGAAATGCGGCGTCCTCGTCGGCGTTAGTGTCTGCGTCGGCGGTGTTGTATGCGAGCGAAAAATGGATGTTTTCCGTAATCGAGAAATAGCGGTGAATGAAAACTATAAAAATTGGGGCTTGAGCCGGAATGGAACCTAGGCAGTATACATGCCAGTCGCGTATTCTACCACAGAGCCACGCCAGAGCTCCAAATAGCTTCGGTAAAAGGCTATGCAGTCGTCATGTCAGGCAAGAAGTCACCTTAACACATGTAATATAGCGCGACAGAAGCGTAGCATCGCACCTGGCGTGACACCTTGTCAACTGCGTAACGAGTGGGTGGTTGAAATTAGCCAACCTGTTAAAAAGAGCTGAGCTATAATTATTAATATTCATCATCATTATGGTCTTCATCCACTAAATCAGCAAATTGCGGAGATACGTGGATGCACGTATTGACTTGTAGTGGCTACCTCGCAACTGTAATTGCCCTAAGTGTACTAGGAGAGTTTAAAATGGTCAATGTCGCGCGCACAGACGTTCCTTCCCTCACATCACGGTTAAGATGTCCACCGAGATGGAAGCATGGCAAGCGAATGAGAAGGCGTTGCGAACGGGGCCCAATAACGCTATGGCGTTGTACATTTAAAGGCGAATCTTCAGCGTCCTGCAAGTTTCTTCGAAGCACGACTGTGCAGGTTGAACAATCCGGCTTGAGTGATGCAAAAGAGAATGTTCTCCCTAGGTAAAAGAGGCAAAAAAAATACGGACCAGTATATACACAGGAATAACGCATCTGCTTGTTCCTGCTCCCTCTTCGCTGTTTTACCTGTCGATAAGCATCAACTAG
The DNA here is from genome assembly GCF_013339695.2 of Rhipicephalus sanguineus. NCBI lineage: Eukaryota > Metazoa > Arthropoda > Arachnida > Ixodida > Ixodidae > Rhipicephalus > Rhipicephalus sanguineus. The sequence continues at coordinate 64,296,784 of NC_051177.1, read as the reverse complement.
CTCGCACTCAAGCGATATTAATATGTTATCCGATCTCACCAAGCGGTCCGTCCACACATCACGCGCGTCCTATCCACTTGGTCACACGCTCTAAACGATGTCACACGATCACACCAAACATTCGAAGCTGACCGTCTGAGTTCAACAAAGCCTGGTGCGCGGGTGCGGCATCGGTACGCCCTGAAGCAGCTTGGCTGCTGTATACCTTTGTCATCGAAAAGCTTGGCAGCGCCACATTCGAAGCTCGCTGCGGCGTGCTCGGAACGCGTCTGCTCAGCGCGCCCGGGAGTCAAGGAGATCAAACACCCTTCGTACCCACCGCTCCAAGCACACGACCACGCTAGTGCTAGAAACCTGTACAAACGCTAGCGAGAAAATATCAAGCGCCCTGTCAACGGCAGTGTACTCCAAGTCTCCAGCGTTCCCAGAGCGAATTGTATTCGCGAATGCAGTAGCACTTTTGAAGGTCAAGCTTTCATTCGGTGGCGAGTAGGGCTTGTTGGTACATAATTATTACTAACTGCAGTCCAAAGAAACACGTGAACAGAACAAAACAACGACGACGGGCGTTGTCGTCGTTGTCTTTGTTCCGTCCGCGCGGTTTTTCGCCGCAGTGAGTCAGAACTTCCCAGAGTCTATTTTACTGTGCTAGTAATGACATACGTAACCGCTATTGACAGCACTCGCGCATCGACTGCCCTCACGTCAGAACTCCGCGTTCCCACGACCCAGAGGAATCGTGAAGCAAGTTGTCTTGTAGATACGTGTGCAAAGAGATTGTACATCCATTGACTTGCTTTGAACACTGCTTCCCCTGCCAAAAAGCTAGAGGCAGTCGTGCTAAACTCCGTACATAAAATGAGATCTGTTTCAGTGCAAACTCCTTAAAACTAAAGTTTCGCTTATATGGACAGGAGTCCGCTATACCTAATTTTGTCTATGAATTTTAACACGAAAGTGTTTTATGCCGGGGTCCACCAAGACTTCAGTGACGTATTTCCGTCACCGAAATGACGTCGAAAAAATGTACACGATCAGATGGCAAAGAAAAAAAGTTCCGTCAACGGGCATCGAACCCACGACGGCTCGGTCCGCAACAACAGATGCCGGGCGCGCTATCCACTGCGCCATGGTCACATTTTTTTTCTTTATTACTTACTTTTGCACATCATACAGTAATATACAGTGCATAACAGTACATACAGAGGTAAAGACCGGATGGTTACATAGTGACTAGAATTCCTTTATACGGATAAGTGGCTCAAGATGTTCGAGCCACTCTGGAATTGGGTCTTTAGTTTTACACTCTTCAATAAACTTCGTGATCATTTGGCGGAAATATTCACGAATGGGCAGTGTATTGACATGGCGGACTGCCATGTACTTTTTCCAAATACTGTGAAGGCCGAGCAACATAACAGTATCATAAGGTGCTCCATCGTCTTCTTCATTAACTGTAAACCTGATCCGTAGGCATCAGTCGGTAAATCTTTTTTTATAGTTCTCTGCAGTATGTCCCAGAAGAACACCCCTTCCCAACAATCCAGAAAGACATGTTCGATGGTTTCAGGTTTACAACAGAGAAAACAGTGCGTTCCCCACGGTCACAAACTCTAGAGGCTTTACAAACGCGCCTTTTATATCTACCACTCTCCCGGTCGGCGGGGTGGTGTTGCCCTCTGGGAGCGGCAAAGTAGAGTAATTCATCATTACTGTGGCTTCCGCGATTAGTACCTGCCGCGTTACACGTTCGTCATATTCGGCGCGTTTCAATAGAAGTGCAATTTTGTCAATGCCTTAACACACCGCGAGGTGGCGACCTTAACACAAGCGTCGTAAAAGCGTAGGCCTCGCTCAGCATCACGCTAATCAAACCAGAAATAGCTCTGCGACGCGCGCCGGCCTCACCTGGCTGTAACACCGCGTTCCCCGCCTACGCGCTCACCCCGAGAAAACTGCGGCCGGGCTGCCGGGGCGGCACGACGCGCACTGCGTTTCCCTCTAGTGCGGCCGTAGTGTTCAATCACATTTTAACATGCCGCAGGATGGCGGCGAATTTCTGCGTCTAATATGCGACGCTCTTGTGGCTATCACAACTCGTTCTCTGATTAGCTTTTAGCGTTAACTACTGCAGCTAAAAGGGGTTTGTTTAATCATTGAACATGGACGTTAGTGGTCGGCTACCTGCATCAAAGCGGGTGCGTTAAACGGTGCTAAGCTGCGAGACATCAATATACATTGTGCAAAATCTCTTATATCAATGTACAATAAACATTCATACTTCTGTAAGGGCACGCTTTACTTTCGTGTTATTCCTTCCTACGACGGAGGGATCAACCTTTAGGGGCGAAGCTCCTTAAAGCGGCACCCGTTCGTCCCTCGTAGTCGTAGTGCGTAACCAGTCGTAACGCTAGTACCAGATGTTGACCTCCAAGGTGGTGCCGGTGGGAGATTTTTCCTGTGCGTTGTTGAACAATAATTCGCAGCGTGCGCGTTAACTAAAAGCCGAATTCTTCTGTCTCTCATTCCCCATTAGCACATGTTCCAGTAGGAAACGTTAGTAGAATAGAAGTGTAAGTGTTAGCTGACTTCTTCTGTGCAAGGTAGTGCCTGGTGAGATTTCTCCTGTGCGTGATTAAACCATAAAAATTTTGTTCAAAACGCCGTTGATTGATGAAATAAACCAACGAAAGACGCCAGATGTTTTCTAAAAGCAAAACGAAAGAACGCCAGATGTTTCTAAAGCAAAACGAAAAGACGCCAGCTGCTTAACGAAAGACGCCAGATGTTTTCTAAAGCAATGGTTTTCTAAACAATGAAAATTCACAGCGTACATGTAAAATTAAAGTGAGCTGTAAGTCGTCATAACTCATCGAACCTTTAGTATAAACGCGCCCGATCTCACGTCGGTGATGATGTACTTTCACGGAAGATTCATACCGATGAACCCCCGCAGCTTCGCCCACTCATCATCATTCACTCCGTGGATAATTTTTTCTCGATATCCACTGCTCCGAATGATGTTTTCCAGTAATTCCTAGGATGCGAGAACTCTGGAAAGTTTATTGTGGAAGAAAACGTGAAGAACGAACCAAACAGCAGATTTATGCGCGGCAATATGGAAATTAACGCGACATCGAACGCATTTTACTATCAATATCAACGCTGCAATAAAAAGCCTGTTTACTGCAAAACGACAACAGTAAGCTATGCTCCAACTCTTTTGCAGTAGTGCAATAAAACGGGCATGTCAAAATTTACCTTCCCCATACAAGAAAAGTGTGTTCAATATCTAGAAAGAGATTTCCGAGGTAAGAGAGCCTATGAACAGCCGTACTCCTAGTCGAAAGAGTTTCTCTTCCTCTTCACCTCACTTTCTCTCTTCCATTCAAAGCACTTATAACTTCCGGTTGTATTTTGAGATTACGTCGAGGTACCTTCAGCATGCCAGATACGCACTAAACAATTTCGCCACCGCTGTCGTAATACCACTCACTCCTTTCCCTCCCAAGTGATTCTGAACACAGTGAGGAACCTTTATGCAAGATGTTAACGACGTTCTCTGTTCTCAGCCGATATGAGAACGAGCACACAAAGAGGGTAACGCAAGGCCAGCGTAAGCTTGGAGTGTACGTGAACCAATAACTGCGTAGAAAAGGCAGCATTGGAAAGGAGATGCCTAGGCCACCATTTTCTCTAGGAGATTTCCCAGGTGAGCTGTTACGCATCTCCGACTTCCAGCAAAAGGACGGTTGATGTATGGAGGAGGGACGATTTCGGGGCCCCTATTTTTTATGCTGTGGCCATTTAAGATTATCGAACGGCGTCTATCCTCGACTTCTTCCTATGACGCCGTCTCAAAGATATGCTCCCGCTTATCGATTTCCCCTGCCTTTATACTCAACCAATTAGCCCTCTTTTCTGGTCCTCTTCAGCGTCTTTCTTTTGCCTTCCTAAATAAAAGTGATTCTTCCTGATGCCTGCAATTTACTCTTGTAGACTAGGTTACCTGGTCCCAAGTGGTTGCTCTTATGTACCCGCAAGAACCCATCTTGGCAAATAAGTGCAGCCCTCATGTTATCCACTTTTTGCTGTCCATACGGTTGTCTTGGCCGGTTTTGCTCCTCTTGTGGGAAGAGGATTCGGTGTCTTATGTTACCTCCTTCACTATATATCCTTACATTATCGACAACGACCTGCTTGTATCTCTATGCAACAAAACTGGCAGTTTTCCTGAATTACACTAAGGTTCACTGAGCGTTTTAAAGCAACCCCGCCGCGATGGTATAGGCGTATGGTACTGAACTGCTGAACCGAAGGTCGCAGGACCGAATCGTGGCCGTGGCGGGCCGCGTTTAGATGGAGGCGGAATGATAGAAGCACGTGTGCTTACATTTAGGTGCACGTTGAAGAGCCCTACATGGTCAAAATTTCCATAGCCCTCTCTCATCTTTATATCGGAGTTTTGGTACATAAAAACTGCAACAGTTATTATAGTAAATGGTTTTTAACTACCTTCATAGGGCTTCTTGACATTGTTCTTTTCAAGTTGTAGCCGCAATAGATTCTCCGACTCCTAGATTAGCGTACGAAATTTGTAATCTTCAGTACAGACGCTATTTATTGGTCCAGTAAAGCAACATCTCGCACTGTTGACCCGTACTTACAGAGGAACTGTTAGAAACTCGCTAGGTTTTCTATTTCATCGTGCACAGCTTCGCCGAACTGGGGGAGAGCGGATGCGAGATGGAGAGGAGGAATGAGGCAGGTATTAGAGTGGCGCTTAGCGGGAAAGAGGTAGCGGCACGGCCAGGGTGGGCGGAGCCAAGCGCGGGCAGAGGACCGGCACGGCGACCACAGGTGGTGTGACGTCCTTGTTCTCCCATAAAACACGCGCGCCCGCGTGTTCGCCTCGGCGGTCATATTTCTCACAGTGGAAAAAATTGGCCGCGTATCTGCGTGCTTCGCTGCAAATGTCGTCTAAAGACGATAGAAGAGGCGCTGCGTAAGATATGGACACCATCTGGCAATACGTCGGGAAACATGAGTGCTGTGTTGCGGGCTGGTAGTCCCGGCGCAGCAGCAGGCGAAGACCGGCGGTGACCAACGCGACCGGTGGGGACGCCAACCAGCCCGAACACGAGGTTTGGCGCGATGCGCTGAAGCAGAAGAAACGTCCGGCACTCAACGAGTACTCTCCACACACTCTTTATTTACACGTCGCCTGCGTAAAACAGGAATGCCAGAGCGGCGCCCCATAGCATTTGTACAGTGCAATACAGAACCGAAACCGAAACACAACATTGAGCTCGTGCAGAGGGCACAAAGGAAGGCAAGTTTCAGCGCAGTCGCATTTTTCAGCGCAGCTTAAGAAAGTAGGGTCTTTGGAATTACGTATGTATGCACTTTCTAATAAAGGAACACACCACATAATACTTACCTAGTGATGTTGCGCCTCAGATATGCGTGATATTTACTTTTTGATCGACAACGTTCACAAGTATGTACAGCCGAACCAGTTCAAGATGGCTGGCCCTTGGGCGAGTGGTTCAACTTTGGCCGAGTGGCTGAATCGAGTGACGTGCCGACAAACAGAAAGACAGACCAAAATTGCTCCGTTTAAGTATCCCAAGAAAGACTATCGTCTTTAAAAGAATGCACGTGGCGTTTGCTTAGCAACGGCGAATCAGGACTCCCGAGGAAGAAGCCGCTGGACTACAGTGCCATCGAGAAGCTAATCGTGCGCGGATGCGGCGACAGCGATCCGATCCTGAGGCGAGAGCTAGGGAAGCTGAAACGAAGAGTCGCAGAAGAGAAGATCCCGAGTTCAGATTGAGGGAAGCCGAGAGTTTGCCTAGGCGAAGAAAGGAAGATCCGCAGGATCGTGAATGTGGCCGATTGACCAGCAAAAATTAAAGTGTGTGGTTTGATATTACTGTACAGGGATTCCCCCGTCTCCGCTGGTCTTTTGTGTTTACTACAGTAGAGCCACATATAACTTTTTTTTTCCTTTTTTCAAAATTGCGCGGCTCTGGTTTTGTCTTCAAAATAACTTATAACGACGCGCAATGCTTCTGCAGGCAACAAACCTGCATATCTTTGGATGATCGACGCAGTCGGATTTGCCGAGCATATACGCGAAGTCAGTTTTCCGATTCAATACAGTCAAGTGAAGCGCAGCTTGAGCTTCGCATGGCGAACGCTCCAGACTGTTTGCAAAAAAAAATTTCGCATGTGTTTTCTATATAATTAAGAACGGATATTCTGCTTGCGAAGAAAAACAGGCAAATGAGTGCCGCTTGCCGATTCTTTGTAGGAGCGGAGCTCTTTAGGCCCGCACCCCGCCGTGGCCATCGAAACTCCCTACGACATAGATGCGGCGGCGGTGCAAAAAAAATTGTACCATATCCACGAAAAGAATGACGTTAGAGGAGCTTGGTCGGAGATTATCGGGTAAACCGTGAAAGCTGCGTACAATTCCTGTACTGTCGTATAAAGACGTGACACGTTGTTATAGTAGCGATTGTGATCAGGTTGTTGTCGAACCACAAGCGGTCGGAGACCTTGCAACTGTGGCCGAACGTGTGGTCGATGAAATCGCGCTTGAAGTGTGCGTCGGCGCCACCAACTTCAGGTAGCGACCGCACCAACTTCAGGTAGCATCCCGCGCCCGTACCTCTTCAAGGTTCTCTTGCCGCCGCTTCCGCGCTGCTTCGCCTTCGCGGGCTTGTATACCTAGGGCTCCGCACGACGCTCACGTCTCTCTTCGGCCTCGCGAGCTCTCACCACAGGGTCATGGCGGCGAGCGCGCATTGCTGCTGCCTTGCGAGCCCTTCGCTCCGCCGCCTTGTCTTCTTCGTTCATATTATTTGTATCGAAGCGCACTGACTGACGACTAAAACTAAAGTTATGGTGAGGCTTTTTAGAAAAGAACATAAAATAAAGCGCCTCTGCCCGTGCCACCGAGGTATAACAGGCGTAAACCAATTGAAAGAAAATGAATAGGGCTTGCGCCAACAAATGTTTTGCGTTCCAGAAAAAAGAAAAAGAAAATTATATCCTATCATCTAGCGCCTCCCCAGCTACGAGAACGTACCCAGACAGCGAAGATCTATGTTCTTATAGGGGTTACATATTTCCTTTACGCTCTTGACTGACACATTTCTTGCTTGTCTCCTTGTTTGTTTCCTTTTCACCCGCTGCTCCACAGCTTCTTCTTTATGACGTTGCCCTCTCCTTGATTGCGCCATCAGTTTATCCTGCTGACTTAGGGAAAAAATAAAAGAACATTTAGATGCCCGAGCAGAGGCAGTATGGTACTGCCCCTGCTCGCCCCCCTCCCTCCCCCCTCCTCCCCCTCCCCTCCGTTTTCGTCCCACCTCTATCCCTTCCTCTTCCCTTTCCCTCATGTTTACATGATGTATCGAAACTTGCGTGTGTTGTTAGCGTGAAAACGGTGACTTCTATGGAATATTTGTGGTGAGTCTTTAGTTTGCGAGGATAAAGAATCAGTAATCGCAACCAACATGACATAAGAGCAACGAATGCACATTATTGAGAGGATTTGTATGTGTCTTTCTGTGCGCGAACTTTTCTCGCCTGGGCAAGGATACCGCTGTGACGACTGAAAGGGCCCTCTACCCACGTGATGCGGACGGACTCGTTTCCTCCTTGTTTCCCCTGCCTTTTTTTTTCATCTCTTTTCCCCCTCTCCCTCTGCCCTCCCCTCCCCTTTTACGCCACCTCCCCCTTGTCGAAAGAGAGAGGAAGCGCGCAGTTGTGGCCCTATAGCGGTCTCCTATCAAACTAGAGCACGCGCCGTAATGAAAGGAGCGCCGCATGCTACAGTAGGCTATGCTATATGGGGATTTGCCTGCGTTGCGGTCATAAGGCGCTCGATCAACAAAGAGGAAGAATACTTCTCTTTCGCGCGAGCGTGCGCTGAGTTGGCTATACTTTACCTGTGTTACGCCAAGCTAGCGGGAGCAATGAGAACTAGCGGCTACTACTGCGATGGACAAGCCCCGATCATAAGGAAAAGGAGCTCCTAAAAGAAACGAGGGGCGCGGCGTTCGGCGCGCGTTGCGCAAAAAAAAACAAGGCATGCAGCGCAATAAACAGTTTCAAAACGTACACAGTCGTTTGCGTCCCATTTCTAAGCAGCTTCTCATCGGTTGTATTCGTACACTGAACAACTGCTCATTTTATAGTATTCTTACTACCATATCACTTCGGTACCCTTGACAGCAGATAATTCTTGAAGGGAAGGTAGCCCCTGACGATGTACACGCTTTGTATTCGGAGATATTACTTTAAACGCTGTGACGTAAGAAAATAAATACATTGATATCTACTATTTATTTGGTGTATTCACTTTATGTAAGCTAGTCACGTAGATGGAAGCTATAGACTACACCAGAGCGTGCACATTGGCTTTTCACGGTAGCACACGAGTCCAGCATAGGAACAATTCGGTCTATTGGCAGTTCCAATGCTGTATATCGCTTTCCCAAGGGACAGCGTGTTGCTCTCCCAGAGTACAGCGATTGATGCAGTTAATTCTGCCAATTTTATCTTGAACAACCAGATCGGCGAAGCTATATATCATTCATGAATACCTGAATGCTCACGAAAATGGCGTCATGGAACCTATCCCACTATCAAAAAGCGACGCCGCAGCAAAGATTAATACGCTTGCGCATGATGTCGCAAGGTCTATGTGGAACACGCCCGGTTTTCTCCTCACCCGTCTTCACCACCTGGATCCATATCTACGACTCACTATTCCATCTGGCCTACCCCGATGCGAGACGACCCTTCTCTGCCGCATGTGGCTTGGGGTGTCTTTTACGAACGCCTTTGCTTGTCGCATCGGAATGAGAGACAGCGCTGCATGTGACCATTGAGGCAATGACGAAACCATTGAACATATTTTATGTCAGTATCCTCAGTACAGCTCTCAGAGACAGTCCCTCACAGCAGTGTATGCTCGCCTCGACGACCAGCCGCTTTCTGAGCAGCCAATCTTGGAATGTCGGAAAGATCGAGCTTTCAAGCCAGAGAGCAACGAAGGCGCTGTTGAAGTTTCTGCGAGGGACCCGCCTCGTTGAACGATTGTGGCACTCCTGTGTATGTGTGTGTGTGTGTGTGGTGTGTGTGTGGTGTGTGTGGTGTGTGTGTGTGTGTGTGTGTGGTGTGTGTGTGTGTGGTGTGTGGTGTGTGTGTGTGTGTTGTGTGTGTGTGTGTGTGTGTGTGTGTGGTGCGCGTGCGTGCTTCCCTCCCTCCCTATCCCATTCCTCTCTTTCTTACTTTTTCTTTTCTGTGTCCCCTTACCTCTTCCCCAGTACAGGGTAGCAAACCAGATATGTTTTCTGGTTAACCTCCCTGCCTTCCCGTATTATATTTCTCTCTCTCTCTCTTGACATTCCGTGTTTCAGGACTGCCGCTTGCAGCTCTCCCACAGCACGTGCATGTACTGTGCTCTAAATCGTTCTCCGTGCTTCTTCTAAATGCACGTTATACGTTACCAGTTTTCTTGAAGAAAGGGACTGCTTACTTTTATCGCAGCGAACATACAGTATTCTATACTCTATCTCAAAAGCCGGTTGCAGCAGGCTGGAAGTTACTAGGAGTAATTAAGGCTTGAGCACCGAAACATACTTCTCTTTGTAATTGCATTACAATTGGGGAAGGTTAAGACAACTCCGCTTGTTTGGCACGTGCTATGCCACAGCAATACTTGATATGCTAATCACGATTCGCATGTACGTCATAAGCATTTAATTATTCCTGAACCTCAAAGGAACTCCTTTCTGATGACGGTAGCACACCACCGTGAGTAGAGGGAAGCCGTTTATCGGCGGGCCCTTTCGCGATCTCCACTGAATGATTCTCTCTCGGCTGTGAACTCGCTCGTCAAAGTGAAGACTTTGACGAGCGTATTAGTATTTGTAACACGAAAGTGTTTTATGGCGGGGCCTACCACGGTCCCACTGACGTATTTTCGTCACGGATATGACGTTGTAAAATATACACGAAAAGATAGCAAAAGAAACTAGAAGAAAAAGTTGTACTGCCGGGAGTCGAACCTACGACCCCTCGCTCCACACCGCGTGGCGCGAAACTACTCGGCCACAGAGCGTACGTTCTTCAGCTTACTAACGGCGAGCTATTTATATACACCGTTTACCGTTGGCGGTACTCAGTGCTCGGTGGCTTCAGCGTGTTCCTGATATCACTAGCAAGATGGAGCGACGACCGCGGTCGTCGCCGCGCGCGTTGCGATGAGAGAGTGCTTCTACAGGGGTGTCTCTCGTGCGCGCGCGCTTATCTCGTGGTTTGTAAGCCTTGTGCTTTCAATGCAAGTTTCAGTTGACGTTACAGAGAGCACGAAGATACTTCGCTCGCTACAGCGGCCACGTTTCCGTAAGCAGCGTGCCGCTTACACACAAAGAAATAACAATTAGTTCGCGCTCGTCCTGTGCATGCCTTTTTCGCGCGTCCTTTCTGCTTTAGAGCGCGCTGCAAGTTTCGAGCTGCTTACGCTTCTTCGTGTGGCATTACAGTTTTGTTGCTATAGCACTCATTATTTCGCCCTTGCGCCGAAACAATGCACAATAAACGCTCAACTACCCCTGTGAAGACACGTTTCGCTTTCGTGTTAAACCGATTCCTATGAAAGGGGGGTCAGCCATGTTTTTTTCACCACATTCAGTGAGTAGTCAACAATATTCCGGACAAACTTGCGATCCCGTACTGCGATAAACGCTTGTGGACTCATCCCTTCAGTAACTCCAGTTAATCTATCTTCTGACTAAATCCTCTAGAACTGGTAGTTTCGCTTCTGGCATCAAAGGGGCTACGAATCTTTCAGGCCTTCTTTCGCGAGATCTGCACGAACATTTGTGTGTGGGTATCTTGTTCCGTGTGCACATAACAGAGGGCCAGCGTAAAAAATAGTAAAAATCTCTATTCGGTTATTGTCAGATAGTTCTAAGCATTATTCGTAAAGGTTTCATCAACATTTCATTGCACTGACCCGTATTTTCCATCATTTAGCCTGCACTGGAGAAATTGACAGTGCAAATCAGTACTGGTAACATGTGAGTAAAGGCAGTGAGTAAAGTTCTATGTGAGTAAAATGTTCTATGGCCCCTTACTCTCCAAGCCTTTCCACACACCCTCCCTTCTTACTCCTGTCTGCCACCCCTTCCAACAATCATTACCTGGAGAGCACCATGTTAGTCATGTTTAGATTTCGATAAAAAAAATTGCACTCATCTGAAACGAGATGTCGAAACGCGGTGGTCATGTGTGCCATTATTTTCTTTTCTTAACGTAGATTCCTCCGCGGAATCGAATCCCGGCCGCGGCGGCTGCATTTTCGATGGAGGCGAAAGTGTTTGAGGCCCGTGTACTTAGATTTATGTGCACGGTAAAGAACCCCAGGTGGTCGAAATTTCCGGAGCCCTTCACTACGGCGACTCTCATAATTATTATTATTATTATTATTATTATTATTATTATTATTATTATTATTATTATTATTATTATTATTATTATTATTATTATTATTATTATTATTATTATTAACGTAGATTCCTCAGTCACCGCTCGTTTTGCCCTACTGCAAAGCTTGTCAAAGAGACCTTCATTAGCTTTTGCGAATGCTAATAATGGCACCCACTGTTGGCGGCTCTCGTTTAGGCTTTTTCTTCTCATGGTGCTTTACCGATGACCGAACCACTCATTTAATATTAGGGCACTGTGCTGCACAACTTTTAATGACCTGCGTTGCTAAACCAGAACGCTTAAAAGTCATTAGTTTTAGACGCGACGTTTTTTCTTCGTTCTGGGCTAATGAAATTGAGGGAATGAAAAGAAAACAATTCTCCTAGAATCTATATTACGACGTGCTTGACGTATGTAACAAGAAATTACGGGCAGAATTCGCCTACCACTAACTACGATAGTTTGAAAGTTGCATTATTAGTTTTAAGGATATCCGTTTTTATATGTTCATATTGATTTCCCGTAAAATGCGCACTATGTAATCAATTTGAAGCTAAGATTTCATGATACAGCTACTTTGATGTTTGACGACACTTAATATTCTGCAGTCTCTTGCCGCGCATAGCAATTATTGAACCCAGCACCAGCACGACACCGGCCCCACTGACTACTAATATCAATGCACTATTCTAGATTGTCCTACATGAACTTTCACGCGATGGGCATTTAGACAGCTCAGCTTTTTTGCATCACTGCGACCTTGCAAAACTCTACTTTATCAATGTATGTCTCATAATACTTTCCATACTGTTATTGCGGGCAGATAGTGACGTGCTCTCACACTCAACAAACATACTGTTCTTTGTTAGATCCACGGAAGTGAATGAAGTTTATAGCAATGTATTAACGAAGTCCTTTGCATACGGTTCGATGGAAGATGTGTTCCACTATAAAAGCATTCGCTTTGGCAGCACTGCGTCCTCCCACTCTAGTGTGTTATTTTCGCGTGTGATCTAGTTCTGATTTTCCACAGAAAAAAATAAAATAAACAATGTAAAACTGATATTATAAAAACGTTCTGCACGCCCACACCGGCCACCATTATCACCATGTCATCTTCAGAGGACTACAACAGAAGCGAAAATATCGCATTATAGGGGGATCACGCCATGTTGGCAATGCCGACGTGCCCGCCTGTCAGCAGTGATGACTGGACAATGTGCACTATACCATTGCTAAGGCTTGCCGCTGTTCGCGTTTCACTTGGCGTCGATAGCGCAGATCATTATCCTACCATCGCAGATATGCATCTCTGGCACCGAAACCGTTTTTTTGAAAAGTCTAGCGCAGTGGTACTCAAATGGGCGTCCTCGAAACGCATCCTCAAAGAAATGGCGAAGCTTGCACTATGCCCCGCAAGCCTTGAAACAGCGAAACTGGGCGATTCTGAAGACAAATCTGGTTGCTGCTAGGTTGTTGCTAGGCTTAAGCTAGGTTACTTACGACACGGATGTCCAAACTTCAGAACCGAGCATTCGCACCTCTCATAGTTCTACAGGCACGTCGTCGTTGGCATCGGGCTTCCATCGCTTCGGGCTCTTCTCGCAGCCGCCGTTGCCTTTCCCGTTCCCTAGTGCGGCAGCTTCGCACTAGTAGTGCCAAGCCTGAAGGAAGAGCGCAGCTGGGTGGCCTTCTTTGTTTCTGATTATTTTTATATTTATTCTTTCTTTCTCTTTCTCTTTGTTTCTTGTATCTATATTTTTATATGTATCTTTCTATTTCTTCTTTTCCATTTCTTTCTCTTTCTCACTCCTTTTCTCGCGATTTCTCTTTCTTCCCTTTCTTTCTTTGTCTGCTTTCATCCCACTTTTTTCATCCTAATTTCGCTCCTGATTTTTCTATTCTTTCTGTGTTTCTCTTTCTTTCTCTTTTTCTCTCTCTTTCTATATCTTGCTCTGTCTTTGTATCTTTTTACATATTTATTCCCATTAATTCTGTCCATTTTCCTCTCTCTTTCTTTCTACGGCATTTTGTCTCGCTCTTAGCGAACCAGTAGTGAGTAGTGAGATTTGCCCAATTTCTGTGGCACAAAGCCGTTGATGGCGATAGTTTTCTGATAGGCCGCACAAGACGGCCAGCTTAAGCAGCCTCGCTGTTTAAAAAAACAGGCGTTTTTTGGAGGCACACATATGTCCTGAGACAGCTGCCCCTTCTGATATTTGATATGCTTCACTGCACACCAAGCTTGCATTGCGGTGGAGCTAATTTATGTCTCCCCTTCTTGATGCGAACGTTGTAAAGCTTCTGTTGCAACTTTCTACGTCATATGCATGCGAGCATGCTTTTTCCAGGCTTGTATGCTTGAACAGCAAACATTGCTAGAAACAGGTTGAATGTGGCTGCAGCCCGCACAACTGATGGAAAAGCTGTTGAGGTCGAATTGGTTTGGCCCTTCACTTTGACCATACTTTGCCAGGGGGAAATAAAAGGCACCTATTTGACACTGCAGGTTGCATTATTTATGCCCCCCCCCCCACGTTTCTTTCACTGCAAGGGTTCCCTCCTGTCTTCCACTAGTCCACACGGGGTCTCCGAAACATCCATGGCTGAGAACCACTGGTCTAGCACAGAAACAGTGCTCACATATTTTGCTCACACTATTCAAAATGTGCGGTACATTACGTTGCTTTCCTAGATAAGTTTCTGGCCAGTGCGAAATAAAATACAGTTAATAACGGCAGATGAATTTATCGCACCTGTCAGGTGTAGTCTGCATTTCGAAAAACATGTTTTCTGTAGACTATTAGGCCCATTCTTTACAGCCTGCATGTATTTTATTAGTAGTACTTCATGCGTTGTATCAAAACACATCTTACCTAATACGTTAGAGAGATACAGAAGCTACCCAATGGGTATCATATATTAATATCAGATCTTCGTGGACATTCGATACTCTCAACCCTTAGTGTACAAATTACATTTACACAAGAGGATAATTTTCATAGTCACTGTTTTGTTATAACTTGGCGCCATTGAATGCGTAACTTAACCACTGGTGGGCGCTGATATTTGAGAAGTTTCAGCAAAGCACATTTTTGTTCACAATGAACCATTGACGACAGCCTCGGTTAAGAATTCAAGGCCACCACCCTTCCGTCCCTTTGCCCTCTATGGGCGGTGCCGCTATCGGTCAGATTGCGCCGGCAGAACTCGATTCTACAAATAAAATCGAAGTCAAATAAAATAGTCGACATAACGTGCACACGCAATACAAAGCTTGCCTTCGAGCCCATGTTCAGTCAATGTATAAAGGGGGAGATGAAAGCGCTTTTGTATGCTGTCAATTTTCTTGTTTGCATATTACTGCCACAGCAGCGACAGATCAGACAATTCAATATCTATGAAAAGCGACGCCAGCGTTTTTCTATTGATAAATCCTCAGAAAGTTGGGAATGGTGCGTTGTCACTTGTACGCACCCGATATGAATCATGGGAAAATGATTTCGGCGCCTGCGGTAGCGGGCGCAAACAGACTGGCGGTATTGTTACGGAACGACTCCATTTATTGGAACATTTTGTTTTTGTTTTAGGCGTCATTGTGCAGAAAACTTAGAGCCACCCATGGCAACAATCCTTGCTCTTCGCAAGTAACCAAACGATCGGCATTTCACTAGAGATGTACGACTCTGCATATGCTTGAGACATGTGAAGAATCGCGACGCTCGTCCCACTGTGAGTCGGAAGCAATGTGCTAGAGCTAATGACTAAGGCCTCCCTGCTTCGACGGCATCGCTAGGCCCACTCCTATTTGTGCAGCCGACGTGTTTAAGTTCTTTGTGTCAAAGGGAGGGAGTAGATGAAGGGGAAACAAAGCGAAGCTTGAAGATCCCGAATAGATCTGATTAGGAAGGTGAGATTTCAGGCACCCTGAGAGAGGCTTAACGACCGCGCAATTAGCCGACTTCTCTTGTAGGACTGCATCTTGTATAGGGAAAGAATTGCCGATAGCATTTGGGAGCTCCTGTTTTGCTTTTCAGTGTGTCGTTCGAATGGCATCCCCAACTCCCCAGATCTGAATGGTTCCCGTTGTATTCGAAAGGCTTTCTTTGGCGGCTTCTATGCCAGCCACACATCCCAAGCGGTCAAGTCGAGGAAGCTGCTCTGCTTTTGACAGCTAGCTACATGTGATTCATTTCACGAGAAGGGTAAACAATCCTCCTAAGAGCAGTGGAATATTTAGCTATCTTAAGTATTTCACTCCACAATCGTTCACACCGCTTGTAAAACTTTACGCGTACTTCTCCACGACACCAGTTTTAATGTGTTCTGACACCTTTATTTGTTAATTTCACTCTTAAAGAAAATGTGATGCGGGTGTGCGAAATGTTTTTCCTCTATTCTGAGAACACACCAAAAACGGAATTTCCAAGCACAATGCCACTGCCTCCAAACTCCACAATGGCAGTGCGAAAGAATATAATCGTGGCTGCGCCACATCAGAAGAAGCTAGAGCAGCCCGGAATGCTGCCAAAGAAGCTAAGCGGTATGAGGAAGGTCACAACCTCAATGAAAACCAGCAGATAATGAAGCCAAGGAAGGTATAGGGGACGTTAATTGTACTGTTTTATGTGTATTGCTGTAATTGTGACAAAGATATGAAGAAAATGAAGTGGACGAAAAGGCAACTTGCCGCCGGCAGAGAGCGAACCTTCAACCTTCGGCTTACGCGCCCGATGTCCTTACCAACTGATCTACGGCGGCGGTTGCCTCCCCCCTCGTCCACTTATCGGCTGTTTATATATGCATGCAAATATCGCATTTATGTGCATGCATCATCGGCTATTTATATTATGTGCATGCTTCGAGTAGTTATCGGTATATTGTGGGCCATGTTCTGGGCTTGACAGGCACGTGGGCTACATGCCGCCCAGGGTATCTTCAGGTCTGACGTAACGTCGGCGCTCACGTAAGAGCACAGATGTCAGTTATATCGAAAGGCACTGCACGCTACGGTGCGATGTGCATATCATAAGCAGCGCTTGTCGGCGTATTCCTCCGACTCGGTGAACGGTTGACTATAGCTTGACGCGTCATAGCAGTGCATATATAAGGTTTATTAGATTTTTATGATAGAAGATAGCCAACACCACGACGACGATAGACGTTGCCACGACGTTACCTGTTTAGGGTATTTTTCCTAAGAACTTTCAAGCGCCTGCGTGGCTCTGTGGTAGAATCCTTGACTGCCACACAGAATGCTTAGAATTCCTGGGTTCGACTCCGGTTACAAGCGTGGTCTTTATTCTTTGCGTCGGTCAGATTTTTAGCACACCGGCAATTTGCTGAGACACGGGCTCTTTCACGGTTTGGTATTGCCTATGAATCACCCACATTCCATGGGCCGTGGTATGTAGGTATGTGCCACACGTGACCCAGAGAAAAGGTTCCATGACGTACGCGACAGGTGTACCATGTTATTCATGTCATGACGTGTAAATCATGTTCGTCGTACACTAATGTCCTCTTACGCAAATTATCGTTTGTGTCAAGTTAAGGAGGTAGCCACGAGAGCGTCCAGATGTAGGCGGCTAGTATGATCGATAGATAGAAATAGTTAAAGAGCTTATGGTTCGCGAAGAAATGCTTCGCATTAAATACAACGACTTGGAAGAACTTACTGCAAGAACCCACTGGTCATTATATTAACAACAATAATATCATGAAAACATAATTTTTATGAATGAGTATTAACTTTAATGATGCCTTACAAACAAAAAAATAGTATACAGCTCGTGTGCGCGTGTATGACTGTGCAAAGCGGCCAGGGTTTCGCAGCATGTGATCTATAGCACACAAGATTACGTCGCATAAACATGCGCCTTAACTATCCCCTGAACCGCGTCCGGAACAGCCCTGAAGGCCTTCCAGTACACTCGTTAGACCGCTCGGTGCTCTTATTCTGACCGAATACGGCACATGTACGGTTATCTAATTATGCAACGTGGTATAGGCAGAGTAATATTACGCTAAGGTAGAATTCATTGCTTTACAATTTGTACACAGAACAATATTACAGTACAGAATTCACGGTATTATTCACTGCTTGGTGTTGTTCGCTGCACGACACACATGCGTCAGCGTAAGTCAATGTGTATGTTTCTTGGCATAGAAGTACAGTAGTGCAGTTAAGCATCATACGAGGAATGGATATGATTAGCTTTGATGCAATGGTATAGAGTGTCATTACTCAGTAACATGCTGTGTATTCAGAGGTCCATACGACGCACATGATTGAGTACCGAATAACTTCTCATTGTACTCTTCATTGCGATGTTTCCTGCTAACGTTCTCATCCTCTGCGTACAATGGACAACTGCGCTGCTGACACTATTCGGCTGGCCTTGCTATGCGGGTTGTGTAGGCGCTGTGTGCCTCCTCTTCCCTTCGCAATAGCGTGCATGTATTTTGTTTTGTTTGCGCTGCAATATGCTAATAGGGATGGCTGTCCGTGGTGTACAGCGCGCATTATGCTTCACATTGCTTATGCGTATACATGGACGAAACCAATACATGGAAAATTTTGGGCTTCACGCGCACTGGGCAAGTGGTTTTTAGCAGCGAGTTCCACGTCTTAGCTGGGACGGCGAGAACTTTATTCGCTCAATAATTACAAAAACAAAAATAACCAAAAAAACAAAGCTGCACAAAATGGTATTGCAAGCTGGCAGGTCGAAACTGTTTGGCTTTTTACGTTCGCATTAGGACGTGCGAAAAAATGCCCATGCTTATGCTTATTCATACGCATAAAAATACATCTCTTTCAAGTAATGCGAGCAAACTTTTATTTTAGCTTCATTTGTCGGCGCTAATCTGAACATTGGGGGCTAGATTTAAAAGTTCTACAAGTGTACTATTGGCGCCAAATGAAACGCGAACAGCGAAGCGCGTGCCACAAGCATTAGGGACGGTATAGTTCAAGCCGTCCAGTCTTCACGATTGAAAGGCGCGCACATACGGTGTGGCAGCACTGCACGATTCCCCTATAGTGAAATATTTTAAATGCGAAGCATTTCTTAGCGAACCTCAGGCACTTTGGCCGTTTCTATCTATCTATCTATCTATCTATCTATCTATCTATCTATCTATCTATCTATCTATCTATCTATCTATCTATCTATCTATCTATCTATCTATCTATCTATCTATCTATCTATCTATCTATCTATCTATCTATCCGCCTATGTCTGGGCGCTGTCCTGGTCGTCTCCATAACTTGTAATATACCAAAATTGGCATAGCAGAGGATCAGTGTATGACGAGCATGATTCACTGGTCGTGACATCAATAACGCAAAATACCTGTCGCGTGCGTCATGAAACCCTTTCTCTCAGTCACGCGTGGCACATACCCGTATACTAGAGTTCATGTAATGCGGGTATGTGCCACAGGTGATGCAGACTCTCAACCAATACAGTAACCGCGAACGCACACATTCACAAGCAGGGAAAGGGATAATAACAATAATAATAATAACAATAATAATAATAATAATAATAATAACAGTTGTTGGGCTTTTATGTCCCAAAACCACGATATGATTCTGAGAGACGCCGTAGCGAAGGGCTCCGGAAATTTTCACCATCGGGTATTCGTTAACGAGTGCCGAGATCGCACAGTAAACGGGCATCTATCATATTACCTCCATCGAAATGTGACCAATACAGCCGGGATCGAACCCGCGACATTCGGGTCAGCAGCCGGACACCGTAACCACTCTGCCGCCGCGACGGACGCAAGGAAAGTGAGGAAGCTGAAGATAGAACACTCCTGGAAGATGCTCAACTACCATCCAGTCGTCCACGTGAACGGTAGTTGCCTACGTCGACGTCACGACCCCGTGAATATATATATATATATATATATATATATATATATATATATATATATATATATATATATATATATATATATATATATATATATATATATATATATATATATATATATATATATATATATACCTTCTAAGGTATGGGGTCATCGTTATGAAGAACAGAAGAGCCACCTGATGCAAATCCAAGCGGTGGGTCACGTATGATATACGACGAATAAACTGCGTCGGGATGTGCAATTACGTCTCGTGGCCTATGGTGCAGTGAAGAGGTAGAAGATACCAATTCTTGTGCAGAAGGGAAGCCTGATGGACGGCTATGTCTTTTCGTTGGAAAAGCACGTGGACTGCGATGGCTGAGTTGAAAGTTCTCTAGGTGGTGGATTATAGACAAGTCTTCATCATGTTTTTGAAATCGTATGATCATTTCCTCTTTGATTTTGTTCCATGATTCGTCGTTTTGAAATATGTGCGTGAGGTAAAACTTGAAAGCCTCACCGGTGAGGTAGTTGTTGAAGTGGGCGACAATGCCCGTTCCGTCCATGATACAGCGGTAGCGTGGCGTTCGAAGAGGTTGAACCAGTCCTCTACGGCTTCATCGTCCGCTTATCCGGCGTACTGTGGGATGGCAAGGTCTGTCAATGATGCTGCCATGCTGGTGGTAGCAGGGTGCAGCTAGTACCTGCTTCGCCAGTCCATGTGTGGTCGGGGCTTCTTGTTACTGCTCGTCGATGATGTGCGGCTGATGAAGTGGCTGCCAGGTCTCCATCCTGTCGACTTGTGTGACGCTATGAATGAGAGACGTGCTGTGGCTCATACGCCATACTTTTATTCCCTTCACGTGCTCTTCGCCCTCGTCAGCTTCTACCTGACTGGCTTCATGCGTCACGTATATATATATATATATATATATATATATATATATATATATATATATATATATATATATATATATATATATATATATATATAATCGGCCGTGGCACGAAGGCCGTGCCACGGCCGAAACGTTAGTAAAGGCATTTTTTCCTTTTCAAAACGTGCAACCTGCAAGTTCATTCAATATAGAAAATACCCGGACCTGTCGTGCCCTCCCTTCATTTAGTTATATATATATATATATATATATATATATATATATATATATATATATATATATATATATATATATATATACCTCTATATCTATATATATATATAGAAGGAAAGAAGTGTTAATTTCTAAGGGCTCGTTTTCTTTGTTATACACAATATTAATGAGCACTAACAGACAATAATGCCAAGGAAAGTATAGGGGATGTTTTTAGTATTAAGTGTAAGGTAAATGTGAAGAAAGAAAAGTGGACGAAAAGATAGCTTGCCGCGGGCAGAGACCGAACCTGCGACCTTCGAATAACGCGTCCGATGCTCTAGCAACTGAGCTACCGCGGCGGCCACCCCTCCGTCCACTTTATAGGGTATATATGTACATTTAAACGTGGGAGCGTCAGTCAGCGCCGCCAGTAGCCATGACGGCGAGTGTGGAACACTCTTTTTTGCCTGTTGGCGTCACGTAGCACGTGAACTTATTACGAGCTGGCAGCTGACCAATAATCCCTCACATACCACCTGAAAGCATCAAGTCTGCCAGAACGAGACCCTTGCTATGAATGAAGGAAAGAAGTGTTAATTTCTAAGGGCTCGTTTTCTTTGTTATACACAATATTAATGAGCACTAACAGACAATAATGCCAAGGAAAGTATAGGGGATGTTTTAGTCGTAAGTGTAAGTCGTAAGTGTATATATATATATATATATATATATATATATATATATATATATATATATATATATATATTATATATATATATATATATATATATATATATATATTGTAGCGAAGCGCTCCTACTTGGTAATGAGTCCTCCTCTCGAGCACTTTCTAGTGGGTCGCCCTCTTCGTCTCTTTTCGAAGAGAACGCAGCTCGCGCTGAGAGTCGGCCGCGCCTTGACTGTCGCTGTATCGTCGTGCATCGTCGCCGCTAATAAACCTCTTTATAATTTTGTGAAGAGTGCTGGGCCTTCACAACAACTTCGGCCCTCATTCGATGCCCCTCGCTCTTCGATCCCGTACCCTGCCGCCAACCATGCCTCAAGACGCCTCCCAGCAAACGCCCCCGCCCGCACCAACCTCATGTCCTTGTGTTCCTCGTATTCGCGACCATCCCGTCTTCACTGGCGGCGATGATACCGACGTGGAGGACTGGCTCGCGATTTACGAGAGCGTGAGTGTCCCCAATAATTGGGACGAGGCAGGAAAATTGACTAACCTGGTTTTCTACGTCGCGGGTGTGGCGGGCCTGTGGTACAACAACCACGCATCCGATTTTAAGACGTGGTCCGACTTCAAGACCGCCATTATCAACGTGTTTGGCCGCCCTGCCGTTCGTAAGCTGCAGGCCGAACAGCGCTTACGTGAGCGCGCTCAGCAGGCCGGCGAATCCTTCACCAGTTACATTGAAGACGTCCTCGATTTCTGTAAGAAAGCCGACGCCACCATGCCCGATTGTGACAAGATCAGGCACATCATGAAAGGCATCGATGACGACGCCTTCACCATGCTGCTCGCCAAGAACCCCAGCACAGTGGCAGAGGTCATAACGCTCTGCCAAAGCTATGAGGAGCTGCGCCGGCAGCTATCGATGACCCGTTCCGTCTCCATCACGCGACGCCGAGCTCGCTGGCTTGTCGACCATACCCGACCACTCCGTGTTGTTCGCAGAGATCAAGACCTTCGTGCGCGAGGAAATCGCGTGCCAGTTCTCTCTGCTGGACTTTGCTCGCCCTCGGTACGCTCAACAGCCGTAGACCACCCTTCTGCCTCCCCTCCGTCGAGCAATTGAGCAGGAAATCGTGGAGGTCATGCCCGAGTACCACCAGCACCATCCGGCTCCTGCACCTTTGAGTTACGCCCGAGTTGTAGCAAGAACGCCCCCACCAATCGCTACGGCTGCCCCACACATTTACGCCGAAGCCTCCGCTCGACCTCACTCTTCCGAAGCGGATGTACCGGTCACCTACGCCGACGTCACGCACAGGCCACGACTGCAGCCCACCATGCAGTCCTATCAGTTGCCGCCCCGTCAATCCCGTCCTGCACCATGGGCGGGCCCTGCCCCAGCGAACCGATGGCGCACACCTGACAACCGCCCCATATGCTTCGCATGCGGTTACGCCAGCCATGTGGCGCGCTATTGCAATCGCGTGCAGCCGCCTAGAGACGTGTCGCCTGCCACCAGCCAGTCGAACCGCCCATATTACGACCCACCTACGCCTCCGTCGCCGACGTCTCGCCCAGCGCTTATCGATACTGGAGCCGCCGTATCCGGCATCTACCCGCCGTTCACCGTCACCACGACGCCGCTCGCTGTCACCGATGCGCCCACGTCCGGTCCCACGCGACTAGGAAAACTAGTCGTCACACTCCACGATGCAAGGGCTGTGACGCTATCGAACTGCGAAGGCCCTCAGCGAAGCCCGTCGAACGTGATAGACGTTTTTGTGGACGGTGTTCGCGAATCTGCCCTTATCGATACTGGAGCCGCCGTATCCGTTATGGACGCTAAACTAAGTCGCCTGCTACAAAAAGTGACAACGCCACTTTCCGGGCTCTCCCTCCGTACAGCCAGCGCCCAAAGTATTCACCCGACGGCGGTATGCACAGCCCGTGTCATCATTCAGGACGCTCTGTACGCCGTCGAATTCATTATAATTTCTTCATGCTCTCACGACGTCATCCTGGGATGGGATTTTCTCACCCGCCACGACGCCGTCATTCATTGCGCGCCAGCTGAAATAGAGCTCTCACCATTCTCAGATTTGACGCCAGCAGACAGTTCATCGGCTGCGACCAAGGTATTCGTCAAAGACGACATCACAATTCCTGCAAATTCGTCAACGGCTGTGTCAGTCTATTGCACCGGTCTCTGCGACGCCTTTGCACTCCTTTCTCCATGGGACCGCGTATTCACTAGGAAAGGCTTGCTGGTGCAATTTGCGACCGTGGAAATCACTCAGGGCGACACGGATATTTTTGTGACCAACCCATCCCCGTTCATTGTTACGTTGGTGCGAGGGGAATGTTTCGGCAGAGCGGAACCCCTCGAAGACGCACAAGTTATGGACGCACCAGACGACACGCACTGTCCCAGTTCCCGTACGCTCAGTGCTGTTTCCACGTCCGATTCGTCACCTGCTGATGTGTTCAGGTCCTCCATTGCTGACAACCTCACATCGGTCCAGCGTTCCCAACTTCTGTGCCTGCTGGAAGAATTTCGTTCTTCTTTCGATGTCGGGCAAACTTCTCTCGGCCGCACTTCCGTTGTTACGCATCGCATCGACACTGGCGCCCAACCACCACTGCGGCAACGTTCATATCGCGTGTCTCCCGCAGAACGTCGGGTCATTAATGAGCAAGTCGACGATATGCTTCGACGCGACGTGATTCGGCCCTCGGACAGCCCATGGGCGTCTCCCGTTGTCCTCGTTGCGAAGAAGGACGGTTCCGTGCGGTTCTGTGCGGACTACCGACGGCTCAACAAGAACACTCGCAAGGATGTTTATCCGCTGCCGCGAATCGACGACGCGATTGACAGCCTGCAAGGAGCCGAATTCTTTTCATCTCTTGATTTGCGCTCGGGGTACTCGCAAGTGCCCATGGCGGATGACGCTCGACCGAAGACAGCCTTTGTCACGCCCGACGGCGTGTACGAGTTCAACGTCATGCCGTTTGGTCTGTGTAATAGCCGGACCGTAAGTCTAGTGATGAGAAGAATTCGGCGCCTTGCAAGCAGTCCAGGGCGTCATCGATGCGTGGCAAAGGGTACACGTCTTTGCGCGTAACTTTGTTTAAACGGCGGTAATCGACGCAGAAGCGAATCTAGCCGTCTTTCTTCTTCACGAGGACCTCAGGTGACGACCAGGGACTGCTGGACGGCCGAATGACGCCACGTTGAAGCATGTCGTCTACTTGGTCGCTGATCACACGACGCTCAGCAGGAGACACGCGGTAGGGGCGCTGTCGCAGAGGCGCTTGTGAGCCGGTGTTAATGTGATGGACAACGGCGTGTGTTCGACCTAACGGCGTCTGCTGGCAATCAAACGAGCCGCGAAACTGGTGCACAAGTTTGAGGAGTTGCTCTCGGTGTTCCCCTTCAATGTCGCCATCAATTGGGGGTCCAAACGAATAATAGTCGGGCGATCAGGCGTACAGGCAGATGGTGTCAGTGCATTAAAGAGCAAATCACTCACGCCGCCAAGGCCAAAGATGGAGGAAGCGTCTAACCCTTGATATGTGCCAATGCATTCTCCGCGGAGTAAGGCTGATGTAGACGGCAAAGGATTCGTGACGAACAAGTTCGTAACGCCGGTGGTTACGTCGAGAATAGCGAACGGCAACGCGAGACTCCTGCGACGTTGGAAGGTTTAGGAGGGAGTAAACAAAACTGGAGACTCGGACACATCGGCACAGGACACGGGAACAAAGGCGGCGCTATTGGGTGGTATGTGTGATATCGTCGGCGACAAAGAGCTTGTTCAACGCAGCTTCAGGCGACGAGGAATGCAACGTAGAGAAGGCAACTTCGGCACGAGCACAGTCGATAACCGCATGATTACGAGAGAAAATCCCAGCCGAGGATCACATCATGAGAACACGCAGGTAGCACAAGAAATTCAACAGTATACAAAACACCTTGGATTAGAACGCGGGCTGTGAAGACAGCTGATGGCCCACTGTGGTGAGCACGGGCCGTATGGAGGGACAATCCCTCTGACGTCGTGGTGACCTTCCGAAGCACTCGGCACAGTTGTAAATCTATCACTGAAACGGCAGCACCAGTGTCCACAAGTGCAAGGGTACGAACCATCCACAAAAACTTCGATGAGGTTTGCCGGAAAAATGCCAGGACCTGATTCTTTCGACGACGACGCAGTTCGTGCCTCGGGAACTGCGGCGTCTAGTTTTCCATGTCTGAAGGGTAGGGTCGACGGCGCATAGGTAACAAGGAGCGACGTCGGGGCGATGGAGATCGGCGGCTAACTGAGAGAAGGCGGTCGGGTGAAAGAGATTCTTGTGGGCGTGCTGTGCCGCGAAACCGTCGAGTGTCGTGCCAAGATCGTGGCATGGTATCTGTGTGGACGAGAGGGCGGCGGCGGCGGCGGCAGAAACGTGCCACAAGTCCTGCATAGTCGCAAGGATAGCAGATAGGGCAGTTGTCTGCGGTGCGCCACGGGTTAGGAAACGTAGCGACTGGTCGGCCGAACGGAACTGGTGATGACTGAACAGGCACCGGCGAGGGGGAATAAGTTGGCTGACAGGGAGCTCTGGCTGCGACGACCTGTGCGTACGTCAAGGGCGCAGCCTCCAGAGGTGGTGAACGAGGGAAAGGCAAAGCGTCAGTTACCTCTTCTTGGATAGCTTGTCGTATGGCTGGGGCCAGATGATGTGTCTGTGCTGGTTCGGGCGTGCTTGATGAAATGGAGAGCTGCCGAGCGACCTCCTCACGCACAAACTGTTTTATCTGAGCCAACATGGAATTCTGGTCTCCGAGAGTCAAAGCTGCGATCGAGTCACGCTGTTCCAGAGAGCGTCGTGTCTGGGCGCGTTGCTTGCCCAACTCGTCGAAACTCTGGCGCAAACTGACCAGTTCGGCTACGGTTTGTGGGTCCTTGGGTAACAACATCTGAAATGCGTCATCGGCTATTCCCTTGAGTATCTGCTTGATCTTGTCTGCTTCGAGCATCGATGGGTTAACCGGCTTGCACAAGTCTACAACGTCTTCGATGTAGCTGGTGAAGTTCTCTCCTGGCTGTTGAGCGCGCTCACGAAGGCGCTGTTCTGCGCGGAGCTTTCGTACAGCGGGGCGGTCGAAGACTTTTGAAAAGGCCGCCTTCAACGAAGCCCAGGTCGTAATATCATCTTCGTGATTCCGCAACCAGAGACTGCCGACGCCGGCCAAGTAAAAGCTGACATAAGTCAGCTTAGCCGCATCGCCCCACTTGTTCGCTGCGCTCACCTTGTGGTAAGTAGCCAACCAGTCCTAAACGTCTTGGTCGTCAGTGCCGCTGAAGATCGACGGGTGACGCAGTGACAACACGCCGGGACATACAGTGGCTGGAATCTGGGAGGTACCTGGTGGATTCTTCCGGCATTGCTGACACTGGAGGTAAGATGCGGCTTCGTAGATCCAGCTTCGAAGACTACCAGGCACCTCCACCAAATTATAACCGGGTTTATTCACAAAACCAAAGGCATGGGTTCAGCGGTGTCAAACACTGTAACGCGCGCTCTCGGCTCTTCTTGGTCTTCTTCCGCTCCTACTCGATGCTGTCTCGCTGTCTCTCTTCCCCACTACAATATATATATACGGGACATGACGGCGAAGCCGACGGCCAAAACCCGTCGAGAATGTCCATTTAACTGCTGTCGCAATAAAACGGAACCCAATAATAATTCCCTTTTTTGGTGGAACGCCGCGATCTTTTCTAACGCTACATTTATCCAACCACGGGCCTGCGCTCTGCGTCGTCATTTTCGCCCGCAATAGTTATGGCGAGCGCTACTATGCGTTGATGCAGTGGGCAGTCGACAGCGATGTAGGCGCTCCAAAAAAATCCAGCCAGCTCCACTTCGCGAGCATTGTCGAAACAGTGGAACCTATGCCCGTCTTTCATCAGGCTATATCGTACTTCTACGCTTTTTAAGTATTCCGTTCGTTTACGCTTAGCTTCGGCTTCTCTTGCGCGAACATCGCGGTTGACTCGTCGACGACAACCCGTTCTCGCGTCAGTTCTCGGTCACGCTAAAGTCGGGCGGCTTCTTCATCGCGAGAATGAGGAATGTTCGCAATCTTCAAAGCGCAAACCCCTGAACACTAACACGCTGTTTTACACTACACTGCACCTCACCTGCAGCCTATCTTGGCGCGTTTCTGGAATGTTCACCACTCGAAATCCTCCGTCCTTGACCTCGCAGCGCACGCAGCGCTACTTTTCTTAAAGTGCCTCACTTTCACCACAAAGTGAGGCCACGTGATCACCGCTACCACGACCCAGGACACGAATACCTCTACTAAGAACAGCTTCGCTGTTAAAAAATTGGGGGACACTTAAGCTTCGCCTTTGTTGAACGCGATAGCGATATCCTGCCCCTAGCGCGCACTTCGAACACTACGAGTGTTTAAGAGAATGCGCGCACTAAGGTGTGTGCCTTATGTAATGGGTAGCATGCTTTAAACCAGGAGCAATTATGCGCGAGAAACATTTTTGAAGTTGCGATGTAGCCACTACGTGGTCTTAAGGGAATACGCGCAGTAATGTGTGTGCCTTTTGTAATGGGTGGCTGTCTTTAAACCATCAAGTCGTTATGATATTGACATGGTGGGACGCCCGATGGCAATGTACGCTTGTACCACGCAATATTACTGCGATATTAGATCTCGTACTGTGACACCTGCATACAGGACGCGTATTTTTGGGATGCATGAAAGTTACTTTCAGTGCAGCTCCAAGCAGAGGCGTGGCTGTGTGGTAGAACACCTGCTTTCCACGCAGATGGCGTGGGTTCAATTCTCACTCGGACCCAACATTTTTATTATTTATTAAAGACGATAGTCTTTCTTGGGGAACTTAAACGCAGAATTTTTGGTCTGTCTGTGTTTAGAAAAAGTTTATTTCATCACAGAACGCTACTAACAGTTGGATACGGTGTCGTAATCAAGGACAGTAACATGTACAAATGTCTCAGCACTATACAGGGTGTTTCAGCTAAAAAGCACCAAGTATTAAAAAATTAAGCATAGGCGCTACGTGCCTTTAATTAGCGCAGTATTGTTCTGAGCCATATAGAGCACATCAGAATATTTTTTGCAATCGGCCAAGCTCGGCAATTAACAAAAATGAACTTTTTAAATAATAATTCTAGAGAAAAGTTTTCAACCCAAAAGTTGTAGCGCTTGTTCAGCAACATCGAATTTTTCAATCTATGTCAAGATAACTCCCCTGCTTAATTTTCTTTCGGCCTTTCTTTTAAGCGCGCGAATTTTAAAAAATACTACGTGACTGCCGTCAAACGCGCAGCGCTTTTACTGCCCTCAAATGTAAGTTAAACGAATTATCAAAGGCTGCTTCGCGCACGCACGTCGATGGAACAGGCTATCGGTGAATGCGATGGACGTGAAGCGACAAAATGAGCATACCGTTTCAAGAACAAAAAAAAATATTCTTCAACGAAAAAGCGGCAGCCACGGAGCAAATGCCACATGAGACCGTAGGCAGCATTTGATGCAGCGTAGGCCTTCTTTCTTTTCTTTTCGCACCAATGAAGAAACACATTGGAAGGGGTGAGGGTGGCAGCGTGATGAAGGACTGAGATAAAAGATTCACTCACACGTGGCGGCCGCTCTTTTGTGGACTTTATTTTTTTTTTCCTTTAGACGGTACGCGCCTATCATCAATTGGCGTCCATCGCAGTCACCGGTAGCCTGCTCAATCGATGTTCGTGCGCGGAGCAGCCTTTGATAATTCGTTCAACTTACATTTGAGGGCACTAAAAGAGCCGCGCGTTAGGCGGCAGTCACGTGGTATTTTTTTTTTAAATTCGCGCGCTCTGAAGAAAGGCTAGAAAAAAAATAAGCAGGGGCGTTATCTTAGCATAAAATAAAGAATTCGATGTTTCTGAACAAGCGCTACAACTTTTGTATTGAATTTTTTTCTCTAAAGTTACTATTTAAAAAGTTCATTAAACAATCTTTGTTAATTACCGAGCTTGGCGGATTGCAAAAATTTTTTGACGTGCTCTATATGGCTCAGAACAATACTGCGCTAATTCGAGACGCATAGCACCTGTGTTTAATATTTTTAATACTTGGTGCTTTTTAGCTGAAACACCCTGTATACATGAAACATTTTACGCAGAAGTCCAAGTCCACAGGACGTCTTCAACACATGCTACTGTGGGCTAACAAACACTTACAACAATCTTATTTCCACATAATATACATGACTTCGTGAACATACAAGCACATATGTACAACAGATGTTATGGTGTAGGCAATGTACAGATTGAATAATGTTAGCATGAAATGTATATATACAAGAACCCACGCGGATACGGGATCATGCACACGCAGAAATAATAAATACATGCATATTATATACATTCATCAAGCTCGGTCTGATGACCTGGCTACAAGAACCAGGCTAGATAGAAAACCAGCCGCACACGCCCATCAACCACCGAGAGGAAACGGCATCACCACTGCCGTAGGAATTCCTCTTCCCCAAGGAAGAAGAATTCCTCCGACAAAAAGGACATAAGTTCGGAGTACAACCGTTCCAGAATCGGAAACAGAGTTCGGCGACGGTTACCCCCTGCAACAGCCTCACAACTGTTACGCCACGAACAAAAAGCCCCCGCAGCAATTAAGGCGTGCATAGCGACTACGCGAGCAGCGGCCAGATGGTCTGTCTTCTCTGTCTGTCTTTCTGTTTGTCGGCACGTCACTCCATTCAGCCACCCGGCCAAAGTTGAACCACTTGCCCAAGGGCCAGCCATCTTGAACGGCTGACTAGGTTCATACTTGTGTACATTGTTGATCAAAAAGCAAACATTACGCATATCTGAGGAGCAACATCACTAGGTAAGTATTAGGTGGTGTGTTCCTTTAATAGAAAATGCATACATACGTAATTCTAGAGACCCTAGTTTCTTAAGCTGCGCTGAAAATGCGACTGCGCTGAAACTTGCCTTCCTCCGTACCCTCTGCACGAGCTCATTGTTGTGTTTCGGTTTCGGTTCAGTATTGCACTCTACGAATGCCATGGGGCGCCGCTCTGGCATTCCTGCTTTACCCAGGCGACGCGTAAATAAAAGTGTGTGTGGAGAGTACTCTTTGAGTGCGGACGCTTCTTCTGTTTCGGCGCTTCGCGCCAAACCGCGTGTTCGGGCTGGCTGGCGTCCCCGCCGGTCGCGTTGGTCACCGCCGGTCTTCGCCTGCTGCTGCGCCGGAACTACCAGCCCGCAATACAGCACTCATGTTTCCCGACGTATTGCCAGATGGCGTCCATATCTCACGCAGCGCCTCTTATATCGTCTTTAGACGACATCTGCAGCGAAGCACGCAGATACGCGGCCAGTTTTTTTTTTTATTTGCAGCTTTTTCGATTTTTCGGTCACGGACAAGATGATGATTTTTCGCTCACAACCAACTGCTCCGGCACCGACACCGACGCCGACGGCGGAATTCCTGCGACACGAGCTCTTTAACGCTATCGCGTTAAAACTGTTGGAGGGCCCCTTTAAAATCAAGGCGATTTAGGGTGGAGAGTATCAACGTGACTGACCTTCGTGTGAATCACGGAACGTCACAATGAAAAGTTTATTGAACCTGTACACGTACGCGCGAGAGACACTTATTAAGTAAATACTTATAAATTGCGTCAGTGTAACTTATACAAACGATAGACGCAATTACTGGCTGGAGTAGTACACTGTACGCTACCGAGCAACTATAAAACAACAAACAAATTAGCTGAAGCATCTTATTTCTCAAGAAGATGAGGAAAAAAATAAAGAAAGAAGAGGGGAGAAAAAGGAAAAGGGGGGGGGGGGGGGGGGGAGTGTAGCACGGGCAGTCGGGTAACTTTCTTTTTCTGAACTCAGTATGGAGCTGCTGGAAATTCCAGTTTCTCACCACGTAATGCGAAAAACCGAGTGTGCCAGCGCCCTTAAGCAGGCATCAACACTACTCGCTTCCAGCTCGTCAACTGGGTATCCGAAAACAATTTGATAAATACGGTGCATGGCTGGATGTCGCCAGAGTTCACTGTCGATGGAGCCGAACTTAAAACAGTACACCTAGCTTAAGTCATCCTGAAAAGCCTCCGTGCTCGGTCTGGTTGTGCTTCAGAATGCGGTAGCCTATCCAAGTAGCTTTACTTGTAACCTCCACACTAAAAATTACTGCCAAAGCGAAATCATGTTTACATTTTATCCTTTAAGCAAACCGCTACAAGATAAGGAAAATGTTTGGAATGATGCCGCAAGGGGGGGGGGGGCACAGCGGGCCCACTAGAAACGTTTCTAGTACACTCCACCTGAGAAGGACTCATAGCCATAGCAAAATGAATGAATGAATCAATTAGTTGTTTGAAGTAGTAGTTGAAGTAGTAGTCATAACTTTAGTAATTTAAGTGATGTGCAAGCGCATTACTGGAAGGTTATTTTCCGGCAGCATCGGCATAGCGTCTTTCACCTTTTTCCTATTCGCCTCGTGCGCCACCAATGGCGGCGCTGCGAACGGCGCTCCAAGGACGCCAAGGCGGGGATTCACCTTTTGTCGTCTGCTAGGCTCAGGCTAGAATAGCAGCATTTTCGTTATAGTTCGCTCGCATCGCACGGCGTTCCTCCACTACTAGCTGTATTTTCTTGTAATAGTTATTTACATGGCTGCTATAGCATTACAGGACGTGAAGAAACATTAACATTTAACTTCTCTTCTATATACACAGAGCCATCGCGGTCAGGATCATGCCCCCGAGTTCGTAACGTCAATCACCGGGCTAGATGGCGTTGAATAAGCTTACATGAAATCACGAACGTCTCGCCAAGCGAGTTAAAGTGCCTACGCTGCTTTGTAAGTGAAGCGCGATCAATTTTACGGCTCATTTGCAAAATGTTAGCCTTGTGTAAACAGACTTGAGTTGAACGAAAATTCACACTTCACTCCCGTTTCATGTGGATCTGTGTACATAAAACGTTTGACGACAAAATACAATTGATAAGTTCACCGACCAACGGGTAATACGGACAACTAGCGTAGATCGGGCGATTTGGATGCACATTAAAACTTGTTACACGTACTCTCCGCTACGAATTAAACGCCAGCAGTGGTGCGCGGGGTACAGTTCGCACCCTTATTATTATAGATAGATACGCTTTGGCGGTTTGCTGCTCGTGAGCCACATTCATGCTTTCGATTGCGCAATGCTGCCTAATCGTGTGTGCGTGCCTGTCAATGGTGATGACAGGACGGCGCGCATTATACAGTTCCTAATGCTTCGGCAACGCGCTCCGCTGTTCGTGTTTCATTTGACACCGATAGTACAGCTTGGTAAATAGCAAGAAAAATCGGTCAATGTGTCCAGGAAGAGGAGAAAGAGAGCTCTTTCCTACCGTTACATTGGCCCCTTTAGCTGGTTATTGCCATTCCTTACCGCGCTGTAACAAGATTGAATATTTGAAGGTGAAAGCTTTGGATTCCTGATCAAACGCGAAAATTGACCGTTGGCGTCCCCAGTCGGCAGCGTCAACACGAGCGATGTAAAAAATCATCACATGATAACGTCATCTTAAGAGGTCCTCATGGCATCACAGACCGCCAAAGTTTGTGACGTCATAACGGCCCGTCACATGATGGCGTCATCACATGACATCATCGGTTTGCCTTGCAAAACCAGGTGATGTGTAGAAAGCTTGCAATGCCTTCGATCCTGGAGGCCATCTCATACGGGACGGGAACGGGGATGCATGGACTTCAAGGATCCATTAATATCATTCCACTAGATCACCTCAGCTCACAAACTAGGGCGCAGGCTTTTCCCCCCTCCACACCCTAAATTGTATAAAGCGCAAGCGGTCACACTGCGACAACTACAGACAAAAATGTACATCACTCCAACCATGCCAAAGAGAATCGATCCAGACTTTTCACCTCACTGTCAGCACTGTAATCACGTGCACTGCAATTTCGAATATGTGCTCTGGCTGTGCCCGATTAATTCGGGGTCTGGATTATCAGCTAAAGCCCCCTGGGAGGCTGCCATGCAAAGCATGGAACTCATCAACCAACTCCTGGCATTCCAGAGGGCCCGGGACATGGCCGAGAGGCTCTAGCTTCCGGCACCTTCCTGGGTGGAGCCACCTGACTGAGCTAGCGGGACCTCCAGTCTCGTTCAGCTTCCTCCACTTTTCGACCACAGTAACGTTCTCACTCACTCACTCAATCCTGGAGGCAGTGCAAAACCACGTTTTGTTCAGAAAGCATTCGATGGGGGGCGGGCAAAGAACAATACATCGACTGAAGAAAAAGGAGATAGCTTTCGCCTTCGAGTCATCTTAGCCAAATGCGTAAGGGACGTTGTGAGTCTTTTTAGTGCAGTGACCGCATCGCGCCCTCGACAGCTGAGAGTGATTTACAGTATTTTATTGCAAATACCTCTTATTACGACTTTCAATGAGAAAGCCTTGTATTTATCTACGTTAGTATGATCACGCTAATCCTGTTCAGCATTCTTTCAAATGACCGTGAACGAGTCAGCAAACGTTGAGCTATTGACGAAGAGATTAAAATATGCTGCAAAAAAAAAAGAAAAACAACTCCGCACGACCTACCAATATTTCATATCACCATCGTGCATCCCCTTTTGACTCGTGCTCTCAACCTATTTATTTCTTGTTTAAATTTCAAGTACTTACGACGCGCTTAACGGCAGCTGCTGAAAACTTGGATTTAATAAAAGGCTGTTGCCTGTAACAACCATTTAATAATAATATGAATGTTCTTTATTGCACACATATCATTTACAAAACAAGCACAAAACTGTATGGTCCCATAGCCAAAGGCTAGTGCGGGTCCCATTGAAGAATACATAACTGAAACTGTAATACTTATAAATAAAATATATAGAAGTAAACAGAATAGTCTCTTGAATTTGATTTGAACGACATCACACGTCGTTTCTCATTTGCTTAAAACTCCGAACAAAGGAAGTGAACCGAAGGAGGAGGCTTGGCAACCGAGCAGGCGCAGCACGCGGCATACGTAATTGCGCTTTAATGCAGACACTGAGCCGAAGCCCAAACGCTAAAGTCAGTGATCGAAAAACGGCTGGACAATCATTTTGAATGAGCCACCGCCATAAAACAGTCGCGAAAACAAATCGTCGCCATACATGCAGATGTACACATTGATGGCTAGCAGAACACACCAGGATATATTGACACTGAACGTGCTCCTGACGGCAACTCTGCCCGATTTTGCTAGGATTTTGCTTGAACATTCAGTACAAATTGTTTTATGAGCTTGCCAACTAATGTTTCAGTAACTCGAACAGGAGAGACTGGCCAGCAGCGTCGAGCAGCCTTCACCTAGCGAGCGCGCACGCGAAGAGCGGCACCCGAGTCCTCTCTCTGACGTCACACGCGAGTGGGCGCCACTCAAAGATCTCGAGGCAAATAGCCTTCGTCAGCGACGTAGCAGCAGCCGCATTCCGCGACAACCGAAAAGCGAGCTTCGAAGTGGATTTTCGCAAAGTATAAATTTTCCAGACGTGTACAATCCTCCATGTCGGCTTTGCGTCTTGTTCTAATAAGTCACAGTTTCGCCGCGAGGGAGAAGCAGTGAATGCGATAGAAAGAAAATGGAATGTCACACGAAGAACGAGAAGCAGTTCGATACTTGCTGCGCGCCGCTGAAGGCATGCACAGGGCAAGCGTGAACTAACAACTGTCGCAATTGTTACGTCTTTGTGCTTGGGCAACGCGCTGCAAGTGTCGACAGCGGAGATCAGATGCTCTTGGAAATTCTTTTTCTTTTAAATTGCGGCGCGTGGATTGAACTGCTGCGTTTCCTGCCACACGGGGCGTCTGATGCAAGGTGTGCCCGGCGTTCTCTGTTTTCATTGCGATAGCAATTGTATGGACACTCTCTCCTATTGAAAATCCTGGGTTGGTGGATGCTGCAATTGTTGGTGGAAACAATAGTGGACAAAGTGGAAAGAATAGTGGATGGGGTGGGAGCTGTGGTGGTCATAATGGCTAATGATGGCGAGAGTGGAAAAAATAGTGGCAGATGCTGGTGGTGGTAGAAAGCTTCTTTTGGTGTTAAGTTGAAAATGGCGGCTGATGGTGGCGAGCAAGAAATGTTTTGGTGGATGGCTTGGTGAACAAGCTGGATGACGGTATGATGAAAGGGCGGTTTATGATGGTGGCATGATGGATGTGCACGTGACATTATGTGAAATCACGGTCATTTTTAATGTTTTCCTGATGAATGTGCTTACAGTCCTGATGAATATGTTTACAGTTCACAGAAGCCAACGCCGATTATTACGCTTTCTAGCACGCATCTTTATTTTATTCATGCGCGTCAATAACCGGCCCAAGTTCTGCGGAGCACAGCAGCCTTATACGTTTAGATTTTGTGCGCGTACTTGTCAGGTTTACATCCGCGATGTGTTACTGTATTGTGACATTTACAAGTCCAGAGGTGTCGGTGTGGACAGCGACAACAACTGTGTTACACCACCGCGAAGTTGTCGAGAAGTAAATGAGCTCTGGCTGCGCAATCGCCCCACGCTAGAGACGCAACTCTGGCCATTCTTTGAATGCACACTCACTTACCTCAGAGGCACTTTAGAGTAACCGTGAAAATGCATGCGAAGCTTCAATGCACAGACTTTTACCTTCGGCCTGCGTAGAGATAAGCCCCACCAAGTATGACTTCCACCATCATATTCTACCTCCATGATTTCCACCAAAGGTTAGGCTGATGTAGTCGGGGGTCTGCCCATTGCACCTGGGAGCAGCCAGGCCTCAGGGAGAAGTCGAGATTAGGAGCCGGAGCTGATAACAGGAACGTTTATTCACATGATGAGTTGGTAGTGTGTCGTAGCGTCGTCCACAAGTTACCACGTGGCCTGTCGAAGCCTGGAGCGTCTCGACGCTCGCATTATAAAGCCTGGGCCTTCCCATCATTCCCTGTTGGAAAAAAGACAATGACGTTTTCCCCCAAAAGACAGTCCAATAAACACGT
>NC_051177.1:64197929-64260428 GCF_013339695.2 Rhipicephalus sanguineus | reverse complement strand
AACGAAGAACATACAGGGCACAGAGCTGACTATCAATGATTTCCTTATTGGAAAGTCTGAGAATCTGTAGGCAGGCGAGCAAAATCGAAAAAATGGCACAAATGCTATCAAGTGACTCGGCCGCCCGGCTTTTTTTTTGGTAGGGTTTACAAGATGCGGCAGAAGCCGATTTCATTAAAAACAAAACAAAAGCAAAAAATGGCAAAAAAGAAAACAATGACATGGTGGTCAATACCAAACTGATTAAAACGCTAAAAGTCTGACATCATAAATCAACAAAAAAGAAGAACCCAGGGTCTGAAAAAAAAAAGGTTTTTAAGCAAGTGACAGCAAGGCTAGAAAACTGCAACCACTAACAATAAAACAGAAAACAAAACAAGAAAACAAAACATGTGACAACAAGCTTAGTGATCACAATTGAGGCTCATGGCAGCTAATTTCTTCGTCAAATAGGGCTAGTGATAGCGCGCTAACGCAAGCTGCTCCCCTTTTGTGAAATTATGTGCGCCTCACAAATTTTGTGAGCACATTACTCCCGATATTTCATGAGAACTTGCACATTGTCAAGCAATGGGGAGCAGCCGCATGATGTACAATGCAGGGTTCCTGCCTGTTGTTTGCTTTTAAAGATTTGGCATGTTCACGCATTTTGTAATTTATGCATCGTCCGGTTTGTCCTACATATGATTTTCTGCATGATAATGGAATGTCATAAATGACGTTCTTCACGCATTCAATGAAATGATTTCTGTGCTTCTTGTCACAGCAAAAGGATACTGTTTCATCCCTGTTAACTAGCCTGCATAGGGAGGCCAGATGGTTTGGGATGGAGCACGAAACTCTTATGCCTACTCTGCCTGCAGTCCTTCTTCAACCTATGAGAGAAACCGTGAATGTAGGGATCGTCAGCCAAGGGAGAGCGAGTGTGCTTGTTTGGCCTGTTATTTCTGGTCGTTCTAAGAGTGACGAGCAATCTTTTCAGCTAGGAGCTCAAAAGAGCACTAGGGAACCCCGCGCTCCTCGAGCGTTCCCTTGAATCGTAAACTTGTTTCCGTCCACTGAGGGCATGATCGGATGAGGGCGTTTCTCATGGCAGAATAGCCTATTCCTGGAGTCATCCAGGAGTCATGCATGGAGTACCATTTGAGTAGCGAAAGGATGCTGTTATGCAACGTTACATCAAAGAAGCTGACCGAGCTAATTGGCCTGTATATGATAGCTGGCCTATCTATGACACCACAGCCCTCAGAAGTGCTGTATAGCGGTTTGTTTTCTTATGTTTTGATCAAAGCAGCATTAAGCCAAGGCTATGGGGTTGGGCATTGAATACACGTGGATTATTCAAGTAAAATGGTAAAAATGATATCACTATTTCGAAACAGAAAGTCATCAATCATAAATTGCAGCATCTGTTGATGTGTTTGCGCTAAGCTGTTCGCTTCAATGCCAAACTACATTTTCACACTCTCTCTTGCAGGTTTCAAATACAGCAACTGTACCACCACAACAGTGCAGCACAGGAGAGCCTATCGTCAGTGCCGCGTCGAGAAATTAAATAAAAAAGCACTTACTCCTGGAAACTTCTCGTATCATCTTATTGGTTTGTTTGTGATTATAAAACTGCACTTTCATGGGAATTGAATCAACTAGCCCCATTTATTGTCCCATTGAAACTAAATAAATTGACAATGTACAGCTTGTTTCCAAATGCCTGCATCATAGGCCTACAAGATTACTTATTGGCTTCAAAATACTCTTACATGTAAAGAACGCTGTTGATATAGTCATTGCTGGAAATGTTCTGCTGATATTTTTGTTACAATCCTCTAAAGCCTACACACTTTCGTATTGTTAACCACAGAAAGATTTATTGACCTGTGTGCAGCAAACATGCTGTTGCAGGCATAAGGCTGCAATACGCTGAAACTCATACATCAGAATTCTACACACTAACAGCAGCCAATTCCTTGTAGACCCTCATTAGGTGTGCATGAGAAAGCGCATTAGACTGGCAAAAGACAGTCTAATGATTCTGATGTCTAAAGACATTAGTCTCTTTATTGAAATACATTAATTTTTTTTTCTGTGAGATTAGCTGATGCATGCTCCTTGTGTTAAGTAAGATGCAATTTTTCTAGTTCATGAAGTTGACTGACGTTATCAAATGATGTAGCAAATTTTCATCAATAGTTGCTGCAAATAGCTAACATGCACGGTGGAAATTTGCTAACCTACAAATACTATTTTCCTGCATTTAGTAACTAAGTAATAACCGTCGTGGTAGTAATGTTACTAGCTTAGCTTACTACCTTCCAATAAGTAGTAACAGGGACTAGTAACTGTCATGGTAGTAAATTTACTAACTTTCTGTTACTACCTTTGGTATGTAATAGCTGCAGGTAGTAAATGACATGGTAGTAACTTTACTACCTTGCCGTTTACTACCTGCAGTTACTAAGGTAGTGAATGTTGTGACAGCAATTTACTACCTCAAAGTTAGTAAGTAGCACTACCTTTTCTTTTAAGAGTGTAGAATGATGTGTCTTGTAGTTAATATTGTTTGGGACACAATTGCAAGGAAAGTGCACACGTTCAAAGCCAAATTGCTAAGGTAGCTTGCTAGAAAATAACAAGTGGACTGCCCCGTTATTTGTTTTGAAAGGATAAGTTCATGAGATTCAATTAGCTTAATCTAATCCAATAGCAGCTTTGAAAACCACTTCAGAGAAACTACTGCCGAGATCCTTTAGGGGGCCATTATGTGCACAGGTGCTGAAGTGGAACACATGGAGGTTGAAAATTGAGCAATAAAGAATATGGCATGTATTTTAGGGTGATTTTATTTTTACCTTCGTTATTTTGTTCACACAATGCCCTATTACTCCAACAAGAGAGCATATAGGTGAAGAACCCTTGCAATGCATCCTATTGTATATGTAGTGATGCGTGTGCTCTGCAGGTGAGAAAGACAATGGGGACATCAATGAACATCAATGTCTAGTGGGTCTTTGGGATTTTGCCGAAGACATCATGTTTGTCCATGATGAACCGGCAGTGCAACCACACACGGACATAGGAAAGAAGGCACATAACACAGTGCTGCG
Organism: Rhipicephalus sanguineus; assembly: GCF_013339695.2. Taxonomy (NCBI): domain Eukaryota; kingdom Metazoa; phylum Arthropoda; class Arachnida; order Ixodida; family Ixodidae; genus Rhipicephalus; species Rhipicephalus sanguineus. The sequence continues at coordinate 64,257,324 of NC_051177.1, read as the reverse complement.
TTTCGTGTACCTTTCCTCTGTGTGTGGTTGTGCTGCTGGTTCATCATGAAGGACAACCAACTAGCCCAAGTTTCAGTGTTGCTAGACATGTTTGTGCCTGCTATTTTTTTTTTGTGTCAACAAGCTGTCCTCCTACTCTTGTAGAACTTCTCACTTTCTTGTGTTTGCGTTGTAGCGTGACAATATTCTCTATATTTTCTCTCATGGCTCTAATTCATTTCATTGTTCTGCTCAGTATGCAGCTGCGCAGCAGCATAACATGTTCCTTCATTCACTTAGTGCACTAAATACTGGCATGGGTACTCGAAGAAATGGCACAAAATGTAACAACAATTAGCGGTGCCAGATGGAACACCTAAATGCCACAGTTCTACAGTAATGGGTGAAGGGAAGGGCTTGAAGCAGAGAATGGAAATAAGGGACCCATGCATACATAATTAAGTGCCAGGCTGGCACAGTGATGGATTTGGACTCGATGCCTGACTAACTTATTGCAAATATATGTCTCAACACTGCAAGGGAAAGGTCATGTTTTGAAATGGTACCAGAAAAATAACAAATACATTTCAGGTCTCAACATTTAGTGAAGGACAAATCTTGTACTATATGCAAATACCCTTTATGTGGCACAATGTCTGACAGATGGTGTGCCGTGGTAACTGCACGTAAAGGGGGCTGCACGTAAAGGATAATATTGAAGAATTGATCGCTGGGCAAGTTGGTAATCCATGACTACAAAGAACTGCGCGAAATAAACTGGCACAAGGAAGACGCTTGTCCGTGCGTCTCCTTGTGCCAGTTTATTTCACGCAGTTCTTCGTAAAAAAGAATAATAGCTGCACATTTAGACGCTGTATGTCTGCATGCTTATGTGTGCGCTATATGAGCTGCTAATTCTGAAAAAAAAGCTGCAACACTTGCGCTTGAACTACTACAGAATGTTATTGTGTATAGCTAGTGTTGGTACTGGCAATAAATCTTGGATTCTCAAGCACAGTTTGTATTAGCTGCTGTACCAGCCAAAGCTAAGGATGTTGCATGACAGCTTATATTTAAATAAAGGTGCACGTAAAGCTACATGGTATGGAACAGGGGCGTAGCCAGGGGGGGGGGGGGGGCATTGGAGGGCGTTCAACCCCCCCCCCCCCCCCCCCAAAAAAATTTTCAATTTTGCTTGTGTATATATACACACAGACATGCAAACGCATGCACAAACATACATAAAGCATGGATGACTCCCCCCCACCCTGAAAAAAATTTCTGGCTACGCCCCGGGTATTGAACATGAGGGAGGTTGACTGGGACACGTAAAGCTCAACATTTATGGGTGTGCTATTAGTGTGAAAGCGTGCTTTTTATTTGCAGCTGTTATTTGCAATTATGACACCTACTGAGTAAAAGAATTGTTCCTCTAAATCTACTATTTAGTATTTTACATTTGCATGTCGTGTCCCATGATCCGAATCAAGCAGGATGCTACTGACTGCACATTTTTAAGACAGGTGAACATTTATTCCTAGAAGTCAACATTACTGCCCGAGTTCAGCCACTTCTAGCATTCTGCTAGTTTATACGTTTAAGCGTTGTTAAGCTCAAAGCATATTCGACTGGATGACGTGGAGTGAAGTAATACTGGCCCTTGTCGCTCCGATCACATCTCGTAGCCAAGGAAAGAATCACTTTCACTCGTCGACAATGGGTGGAATACGAAAACAACCTTCAACCTGCTATGTTTCCCAACACAGGGCCTCCACCAGATCGCTGTTCGGCGCTGATATGTGGTCAACTGAGGCATGTTATAGAGCTTAACGTTCATGAAGCTCAAGGTGCAAAACAAGTGCATATTTAGTTTGGGGTTATTATTTAGATTTAACAGCACCTATTAAATATTAGAATGTTTCAAGTTAATCTTTGCATCATTCAGTATAATTGTTCACATGATCCTTCTGAATCCTTCAGGCCACTTCTGACTTTTGAAGAAATAGCATGGTTTATCCTTGAAAGCTGGATCATATTGTGACTTCATTCGATTTCAAGCATTGCTATTTTCGATGCGACGCTTGGCAGGAAACATATGTTCTAACGGGTGATGCAAGCGATTTCATGCGTGCTCTTTCCGCGCCAGTCATGCACTATACGTTTCATCGTTTGTGGAAGCCAAGGGGAGCATCACTTCCAACTGTCAACAACGAACGAACCACGAGAACGAACAACCTCAGACCCGCCGTCCTCCCCAGCATGACAATCCCACGGCATCGCTCGTCCGCGCCGTCAGCCTCGAGCTCGGGAGACTGCATTCTTTTTCTGCGAAGGCTCGTTGTTCTTTCGACTCAACAACAACGTTTCTTCATCGCCTATGCTACACTCGAGAGAGAAATGAGCGCGTCCGGTCTGAAAGCTGGTCCGTCGCCTCGTACGCGCTGCACTACACCAAACCCATCAGTTGCGCGAATAAGCGATTATGTGTTTTAATCCGATTCTCTGAGATGAACCTCTACATAATACTGTCCGTATAAACGCACCGACATCAACGCGATGCTCGCGAAGGACGTGGGAGACTGTACTTCGCCAAGTAGAGATGAGATCAGCTGACTTCCACCGCCTGTACTGCGTCAAACATCGCAGAAAACTTTTCTTTGGCGGCTGGTTGCACATCAGGGCACGTTCGGCTGCTGTATGATGCCGGCAAATGGAAATGCACTCGGAAACGCAGCGTTCATTGTTCACCTCTGTCTCCGTGCGGGATGCGCAAACCGTCGCACGAGAAACATAATTCCACACACAAACTGACTGTGACTGCCCGCGAGGGTTCGCTTAAGGTCGTGCACACGTATACACGCGCATTATACGCGAACGATGCCTCTCATATATGCAAAATTATAGCGTTGTAGCCGATCGTAAAATCGTCCAAGATAACGTGAAGTGCATATATAAAGCCGCGGAAGTCCACCCAGACCGTGTGGTGCGGTGGCGTAGTGGTTACAGTGTCTGCTTGTCACGCGGTTGGCCTGGGTTCAAATCCCCGTGGTGGAGTGTGTGTGTGTTGATACATGGTTTGTGACTCTCTGTGCAGTGTTCTTGTGATGTGTAAATGCATATTCATGAGTTGAAAGGCTGAAGAGAACAAAAGAAAAAAAAGAGGTACACTGCACGATCAACTACAACGTAGAAGAATTTCTTTTTTTTTTCTAAAAATTTGCGAAAAGTACCGCATATATTTCGACCGCATATTGAACCGTATATAAGCCGGACAGATTTGACCTGAAATACCGCTTAACCACATCGACGGTATGCGTTACTTTAAGCGGTCACTTTTAAACGGCCTTCTGGCAACGAGATGGCCGCGCATAGGGAAGAGCCGCATAAATTTAGGCCGCATAAGAAAGAGCCGCTTAGCCAGAGGCCGTATAAAGAAGGGCCGCATGAAAGAGCCGTATAAGTAGGCCGCTTAGAGAGCCATTTATATGCGTCGAAAATTTGACCTACTTTCCGCCTTATATGCGTTGTTTTAAGCGGTCGTTTGCTAAGAGTGTACCGACGCCGGCCAAGTAAAAGCTGACATAAGTCAGCTTAGCCGCATCGTCCCACTTGTTCGCTGCGCTCACCTTGTGGTAAGTAGCCAACCAGTTCTAAACGTCTTGGTCGTCAGTGCAGCTGAAGATCGACGGGTGACGCAGTGACAACACGCCGGGACATGCAGTGGCTGGAATTACCCGGTGGATTCTGCCGGCATTGCTGACACTGGAGGTAAGGTGCGGCTTCGTAGATCCAGCTTCGAAGACTACCAGGCACCTCCACCAAATTATAACGGGGTTTATTCACAAAACCAAAGGCATGGGTTCAGCGTTGTCAAACACTGTAACGCACGCTCACGGCTCTTCTTGGTCTTCTTCCGCTCCTACTCGATGCTGTCTCGCTGTCTCTCTTCCCCACTACAATATATATATACGGGACATGACGGCGAAGCCGACGGCCAAAACCCGTCGAGAGTGCCCATATAACTGATGTCGCAGTAAAACGGAACCCAATAATAATCCCTTTTTTGGTGGAACGCCGCGATCTTTTCTAACGCTACATTTATCCAACCACAGGCCTGCGCTCTGCTTCGTCATTTTCGCCCGCAATAGTTATGGCGAGCGCTACTATGCGTTGATGCAGTGGGCAGTCGACAGCGATGTAGGCGCTCCGAAAAAATCCAGCCAGCTCCACTTCGCGAACATTGTCGAAACAGTGGAACCTATGCCCGTCCTTCATCAGGCTATATCGTACTTCTATGCTTTTTAAGTATTCCGTTCGTTTACGCTTAGCTTCGGCTTCTCTTGCGCGAACATCGCGGTTGGCTCGTCGACGACAACCCGTTCTCGCGTCAGTTCTCGCTCACGCTAAAGTCGGGCGGCTTCTTCATCGCGAGAATGAGGAATGTTCGCAATCTTCAAAGCGCAAACCCCTGAACACTGACACGCTGTTTTACACTACACTGCACCTCACCTGCAGCCTATCTTGGCGCGTTTCTGGAATGTTCACCACTCGAAATGCTCCGTCCTTGACCTCGTAGCGCACGCAGCGCTCCCCTTCCTAAAGTGCCTCACTTTCGCCACAAAGTGAGGCCACGTGATCACCGCTACCACGACCCAGGACACGAATACCTCTACTAAGAACAGCTTGGCTGTTAAAAAACTGGGGGACACTTAAGCTTCGTCTTTGTTGAACGCGATGGCGATATCCTGCCCCTAGTGCGCACTTTGAACACTACGAGTGTTTAAGAGAATGCGCGCACTAAGGTGTGTGCCTTATGTAATGGGTAGCATGCTTTAAACCAGGAGCAATTATGCGCGAGAAACTTTTTCGAAGTTGCGATGTAGCCACTACGTGGTCTTAAGGGAATACGCGCAATAATGTGTGTGCCTTTTGTAATGGGTGGCTGTCTTTAAACCATCAAGTCGTTATGATATTAACATGGTGGGACGCCCGATGGCAATGTACGCTTGTACCACGCAATATTACTGCGATATTAGATCTCGTACTGTGACACCTGCATACAGGACGCGTATTTTTGGGATGCATGAAAGTTACTTTCAGTGCAGCTCCAAGCAGAGGCGTGGCTGTGTGGTAGAACACCTGTTTTCCACGCAGATGGCCTGGGTTCAATTCTCACTCGGACCCAACATTTTTATTATTTATTAAAGACGATAGTCTTTCTTGGGGAACTTAAAGGCAGAATTTTTGGTCTGTCTGTGTTTGGAAAAAGTTTATTTCATCACAGAACGCTACTAACAGTTGGGTACGGTGTCGTAATCAAGGACAGTAACATGTACAAATGTCTCAGCACTATATACATGAAACATTTTTACGCAGAAGTCCAAGTCCACAGGACGTCTTCAACACATGCTACTGTGGGCTAACAAACACTTACAACAATCTTATTTTCGCATAATATACATGACTTCGTGAACATACAAGCACATATGTACAACAGATGTTATGGTGTAGGCAATGTACAGATTGAATAATGTTAGCATGAAATGTATATAAACAAGAACCCACGCGTATACGGGAAAATGCACACACAGAAATAATAAATACATACATATTATATACATTCATCAAGCTCGGTCTGATGACCTGGCTACAAGAACCAGGCTAGATGTAAAACCAGCCGCACACGCCCATCAGCCACCGACAGGAAACGGCATGACCACTGCCGTAGGAATTCCTCTTCCCCAAGGAAGAACAATTACTCCGACAAAAAGGACATAAGTTCGGAGTACAACCGTTCCAGAATCGGAAACAGAGTTCGGCGACGGTTACCCGCTGCAACAGCCTCACAACTGTTACGCCACAAACAAAAGCCCCCGCAGCAATTAAGGCGTGCAAAGCGACTACGCGAGCAGCGGCCAGATGGTCTGTCTTCTCTGTCTGTCTTTCTGTTTGTCGGCACGTCACTCGATTCAGCCACCCGGCCAAGGTTGAACCACTTGCCCAAGGTCCAGACATCTTGAACGGCTGACTAGGTTCATACTTGTGTACATTGTTGATCAAAAAGCAAACACGCATATCTGAGGAGCAGCATCACTAGGTAAGTATTAGGTGGTGTGTTCCTTTAATAGAAAATGCATACATACGTAATTCTAGAGACCATAGTTTCTTAACCCTTTACTGCCGGTTGTCGCGAATTTGCGACATACCGAAAAAGGCCGACCAAGCAACTTACCACAAGCGTACTGCCTTCAACGCCGGCTGCCACGCCTTCGCGGAGAACGCAGCTTTCAGTACGAGACATCTAGCGCCATCTCACGTAAGGTATACCAGGCTAGTGCCCAGTGTTGTGTCCCAGTTGGCGGTGAGGGCGAAGCACGTGCAACAGCTCTCATTTCTTCGTTGTTTTCTGCCTGAGCGACGTAAGTTCAACCTACTATAAAATTTTTTCAGTGTGCACGCATCCAAGAGATTGCACATGACACGTTACATCGTTTTGAAGTACATTTTTTGTTGCACGATCCTTGCTTTTGTGGTATGTCGCGAATTCGCGACATCCGGCATTTGAGCAAGTAAGTGGTGACTGACGATATGATAATTTAGTTTTTCATTTCTTGACAGGGGATGGACTCCCGCTCATTTTATGAGAAAAAGGGGCTTGGTACGCGCTTGCCATCTGAAGACAAAAGTGATGACAGCTGTCTCAGTGACAGCGAAGACGACGATGTTGTTCCCTATCCTCATGCACAAGCTCGAGTCTCTTCACCTAGCAGTGAGGACGAAGACGAAGATGCGGTAGATGAACCAAGGTCCTCTCGAAAACATGCGGTGCGATGGAAAAAAAAACAGATTGTCAAGAACAGCGACAAGTACCACCCTGGGAAACCGCTCTTCCTAAGGCTGACACTGTCCGAACTCCTATTGAATATTTCAGGGAATTTTTTGATGACAACTTCATGGATCACATCGTTGAGCAGAGCAACGTGTTCGCGACGCAGAAAAATCCTAACAAAGGACTTGCTCTGTCTCGTGATGAGCTGGATCAGTTCCTCGGCACCGTCACATTCATGTCGATCTGTCGACTCCCAAGAAGTCGGCTCTACTGGGCGGCCGAGTCCAGGGTCCCCACGGTGGCCGACACGATGTCACGTGATCGCTGGGAGGCCATCAAAGCAAATTTGCATTTCAACAACAATGACTACATGCCGCCACCAAATGATCCACACAAGGACCGTCTAGTCAAAGTTCGGCCAATTATTGACTTCCTCCTGCCGAAATTTCAAGGTATCCCAAAAACGCAAGCCCTCTGCGTTGACGAGCATATGGTACCGTTCAAGGGACGCTCAAGCCTCAAGCAATACATTCCCAGCAAACTCCACAAATGGGGTTACAAAGTCTTTTTGCTGTGCGACCCACAGGGCATGGTGCACTCCTTCGAAATATACACAGGAAAGATTGATGCTGTCCCTTGAGAGCCCGACATTGGTGCCAGTGGCTATATAGTCCTCAAGCTTTCGCAAAACATTCAGCCAGGACTGAACCATCTTCTTTTCTGCGATAATTGGTTTACGTCCCTGAAGCTTTTCAGCTCATTATCAAAGAAAGATGTCCACTGTCTTGGCACAGTCCGTGCTAACCGACTGCAAGGTTGTCCTCTGCCTTCTGATGCAAGCCTCAAGAAAAAGGGCCGAGGATCCTTTGAAGAATTCGAGACGGTGGTTGAAGCTACAAAACTAATTGCGCTCAAGTGGTACGATAACCGAGCGGTCACAACATTGAGCATGTTCGCAGGTGCCGAGCCAGTTGCGTCTGTAGGCAGGTGGGAACGCTCAAAAAAGATGACCGTACAGGTTGACTGCCCAAGTGCGGTCAGCATCTACAACAAGTTCATGGGAGGCGTGGACCAGCTGGATGCACTGATTGCATATTACAGAATCCATATAAGGTCCAAGAAGTTTTACCTCAAGATTTTTTTTTTCATTTTGTCGACATGGTCGTCGTTGTCGCCTGGCTGCTTTACAGACGTGACTGTGATGCGCTGGGCGTTCCTACCAAGCAGCGGATGGACCTTCTGAAGTTCAAGTTCTACATCGCTACATGTTTGCTCAAGCAGGACAAGGACACTGTAACGAAAAAAAGGGGAAGGCCGTCCTCATCTGTGGAATCGCAGCTTGAGTGCAAGAAGAAAAGAGGCCCTATGAAACCCGTGCCAGTCGCTAGTGTCCGCACGGACAGTACGGGTCACTGGCCAACTGTCGAAACCACACGCCAGCGGTGCAAGCGGCCAGGATGCAAGGGGCAAACCATTTTCAAATGCACAAAGTGTGACGTTCACTTGTGCTAGAACAAGAATGCTAACTGCTTTGTGGATTTTCACCAGCGTTGAAACGATATGCTGCTACTAAATCCTGGGTAGAAGATATGTTTTGCTGAACGTTTTTGAATGAACAATTCAGTTTTTGCGAAATAAATGTTTGCCAGCGACGCCAAGCTCCGTCGCCCTGAGTAGACTCGGTTTATTGATGCGGCGATGCCATAGCTGCGTTGCTTTGAATGTATCTCTCGATTGGGCCACATATTGACTTAAGTGCCTCTTGTCGCGAATTCGCGACAAACCTAAAAGCACGCAATAAAGTTGCATTTCAGGTAATATAATTTCCGAATGAAGTAAAGATTGCTATTTAAAGCTGAAAAATGAAATATGAATCTTTTTCTTCGGCGCTTTCATAATTCAGACATTAAAGGGTTAAGCTGCGCTGAAAATGCGACTGCGCTGAAACTTGCCTTCCTCCGTGCCCTCTGCACGAGCTTATTCTTGTGTTTCGCTTTCGGTTCAGTATTGCACTGTACGAATGCCATAGGGCGCCGCTCTGGCATTCCTGCTTTACCCAGGCGACGCGTAAATAAAAGTGTGTGTGGAGAGTACTCTTTGAGTGCGGACGTTTCTTCTGCTTCGGCGCTTCGCGCCAAACCGCGTGTTTGGGCTGGCTGGCGTCCCCGCCGGTCGCGTTGGTCACCGCCGGTCTTCGTCTGCTGCTGCGCCGGGACTACCAGCCCTCAATACAGCACTCATGTTTCCCGACGTATTGCCAGATGGCGTCCATATCTCACGCAGCGCCTCTTCTATCGTCTTTAGACGACATCTGCAGCGAAGCACGCAGATACGCGGCCAGTTTTTTTTTTTATTTGCAGCTTTTTCGATTTTTCGGTCACGGACAAGATGATGATTTTTCGCTCACAACCAACTGCTCCGGCACCGACACCGACGCCGACGGCGGAATTGCTGCGACACGAGCTCTTTAACGCTATCGCGTTAAAACTGTTGGAGGGCCCCTTTAAAATCAAGGCGATTTAGGGCGGAGAGTATCAACGTGACTGACCTTCGTGTGAATCACGGAACGTCACAAAGAAAAGTTTATTAAACCTGTACACGTAAGCGCGAGAGACACTTATTAAGTAAATACTTATAAATTGCGTCAGTGTAACTTATACAAATGATAGACGCAATTACTGGCTGGAGTAGTACACTGTACGCTACCGAGCAACTATAAAACAACAAACAAATTAGCTAAAGCATCTTACTTCTCAAGAAGATGAGGGAAAAAAATAAAGAAAGAAGAGGGGAGAAAAAGGAAAGGGGGGGGGGAGTGTAGCACCGGAAGTCGGGTAACTTTTCTTTTTCTGAACTCAGTATGGCGCTGCTGGAAATTCCAGTTTCTCACCACGTAATGCGAAAAACCGAGTGTGCCAGCGCCTTAAGAAGGCATCAACACTACTCGCTTCCAGGTCGTCAACTGGGTATCCGAAAACAATTTGATAAATACGGTGCACGGCTGGGAACGCTTCATATGTCGCTGGAGAAAACTGTCGATGGAGCCGAACTTAAAACACTACACCTAGCTTAAGTCATCCTGAAAAGCGTCCGTGCTCGATCTGGTTGTGCTTCAGAATGCGGTAGCTTATCCAAGTAGCTTTACTTGTAACCTCCACACTAAAAATTACTGCCAAAGCGAAATCATGTTTACATTTTATCCTTTAAGCAAACCGCTACAAGATAAGGAAAATGTCTGGAATGATGCCGCAAGGGGGGTGGCACAGCGGGCCCACTAGAAACGTTTCTAGTACACTCCACCTGAGAAGAAGAACTCATAGCCATAGCAAAATGAATGAATGAATCAATTAGTTGTTTGAAGTAGTAGTTGAAGTAGTAGTCGTACTTTAGTAATTTAAGTTATGTGCAAGCGCATTACTGGAAGGTTATTTTCCGGCAACATCGGCATAGCGTCTTTCACCTTTTTCCTATTCGCCGCGTGCGCCACCAATGGCGGCGCTGCGAACGGCGCTCCAAGGACGCCAAGGCGGGGATTCAGCTTTTGTCGTCTGCTAGGCTCAGGCTAGAATAGCAGCATTTCCGTTATAGTTCGCTCGCATCGCACGGCGTTCCTCCACTACTAGCTGTATTTTCTTGTAATAGTTATTTAGATGGCTGCTATAGCATTGCAGGACGTGAGGAAACATTAACATTTAACTTGTCTTCTATATACACAGAGGCATCGCGGTCAGGATCATGCCCCCAAGTTCGTAACGTCAATCACTGGGCTAGATGGCGTTGAATAAGCTTACGTGAAATCACGAACGTCTCGCCAAGCGAGTTAAAGTGCCTACGCTGCTTTGGAAGTGAAGCGCGATCAATTTTATGGCTCATTTGCAAATGTTAGCCTTGTGTAAACAGACTTGAGTTGAACGAAAATTCACACTTCACTCCCGTTTCATGTGGATCTGTGTACATAAAACGTTTGACGACAAAATACAATTGATAAGTTCACCGGCCAGCGGGTAACACGGACAACTAGCGTAGATTGGGCGATTTGGATGCACATTAAAACTTGTTACACGTACTCTCCGCTACGAATGAAACGCCAGCAGTGGTGCGCGGGGTACAGTTCGCACCCTTATTATTATAGATAGATACTAGGGGTGTGCGAATATTCGAAAGTTTCGAATATTCGTCGAATGTTACATTCGAAATATTCGTATTCGATTCAAAAATCGTGTATTCGAATAGTTTCGAATATTCGAAAAATTCGAATATGCGATTCGATTATCATGCATAAAATAACTCGTCTTCCACATTTCTGCTGCGTTCGTATAGCTAAAAACGTTGCCGAGAGGAGCGATAAACATCGTAAGTACACGGAGGCACGATATCTGCCTGCGACGAGCGCCCCAATACGCATGATTTATTGCTGGTGCATCTCCGACGTGCAGCGCTGTTGGCGATCATGTAACCATACATTTTCAATATTATGCGGCCATAACATGCCGCACTACCACTCGTTCACTATGCGGGACCATTTCTGAAGAAAGACAGTGACCCATGTGACTGGTGGCGGACTTTAGGCACCTTCAGATACCCCACTCTGGCAAAGTTTTGCCCCATGCACCTCCCTATACCAGCCACTTCTGTTCCAAGCGAGCGTGCCTTTTCAGTGACAGACGGGGTTGTCTCTGTTAGAAGAGAGCGCCTGCTGCCTGATCATGTGGAGAAGCTCATATTTCTTCATGATAACATCTAGTCATTACTTTCATTGTGCCGTGATATTTGCTTGTGTTGTGATGTGCATTGTGCTAGCCTGGACATTGTGTTCTGAAGATAGTAGTGTATGTTGTCTTGCCAGTCAGGCTGTTTATTTTATCAAATAGCTACATGCTAAATAAAATATTTTTACTATGGAGGCATTTTCCTTTGATATTCTATATTCGATTCGATATTCGAAGGTGAATATTCGTATTCGATTCGTATTCGAAAAATTTGATATTCGCACACCCCTAATAGATACGCTTTGGCGGTTTGCTGCTCGTGAGCCACATTCATGCTTTCGATTACGCAATGCTGCCTAATCGTGTGTGCGTGCCTGTCAATGGTGATGACAGGACGGCGCGCATTATACAGTTCCTAATGCTTCGGCAACGCGCTCCGCTGTTCGTGTTTCATTTGACACCGATAGTACAGCTTGGTAAATAGCAAGAAAAATCGGTCAATGAGTCCAGGAAGAGGAGAAAGAGAGCTCTTTCCTACCATTACATTGGCCCCTTTAGCTGGCTATTGCCATTCCTTACCGCGCTGTAACAAGATTGAATGCTTGAAGGTGAAAGCTTTGGATTCCTGATCCAACGCGAAAATTGACCGTTGGTGTCCCCAGTCGGCAGCGTCAACACGAGCGATGTAAAAAATCATCACATGATAACGTCATCTTAAGACGTCCTCATGGCATCACAGACCGCCAAAGTTTGTGACGTCATAACGGCCCGTCACATGATGGCGTCATCAAATGACATCATTGGTTTACCTTGCAAAACCAAGTGATGTGTAGAAAGCTTGCAATGCCTTCGATCCTGGAGGCCATCTCATAAGGGACGGGAACGGGGATGCATGGACTTCAAGGATCTATTAATATCATTCCACTAGATCACCTCAGCTCACAAACTAGGGCGCAGGCTTTTCCCCCCTCCACACCCTAAATTGTATAAAGCGCAAGCGGTCACACTGCGACAACTACAGACAACAATGTACATCACTCCAGCCATGCTAAACAGAATCGATCCAGACTTTTCACCGCACTGTCCGCACTGTAATCACGTGCACTGCAATTTCGAATATGTGCTCTGGCTGTGCCCGATTAATTCGGGGTCTGGATTATCAGATAAATCCCCCTGGGAGGCTGCCATGCAAAGCATGGAACTCATCAACCAACTCCTGGCAGTACAGAGGTCCCGGGACATCGCCGAGAGGCTCCAGCTTCCGGCACCTTCCTGGGTGGAGCAACCTGACTGAGCTAGCGGGACCTCCAGTCTCGTTCAGCTTCTTCCACTTTTCGACCACAGTAACGTTCTCACTCACTCACTCGATCCTGGAGGCAGTGCAAAACCACGTTTTGTTCAGAAAGCATTCGAAGGGGGGCGGGCAAAGAACGATACATCGACTGAAGAAAAAGAAGATGGGTTTCGCCTTCGAGTCATCTTAGCCAAATGCATAAGGGACGCTGTGAGTCTTTTTAGTGCAGTGACCGCATCGCGCCCTCGACAGCTGAGAGTGATTTACACTATTTTATTGCAAATACCTCTTATTACGACTTTCAATGCGAAAGCCTTGTATTTATCTACGTTAGTATGATTACGCTAATCCTGTTCAGCATTCTTTCAAATGACCGTGAACGAGTCAGCAAACGTTGAGTTATTAACGAAGAGATTAAAATATGCTGCAAAAAAAAGAAAAACAACTCCGCACGACCTACCAATATTTCATATCACCATCGTGCATCCCCTTTTGACTCGTGCTCTCAACCTATTTATTCCTTGTTTAAATTTCAAGTACTTACGACGCGCTTACACGGCAGCTGCTGAAAACTTGGATTTAATAAAAGGCTGTTGCCTGTAAAAACCATTTATTTGAACGACATCACACGTCGTTTCTCATGCGCTTAAAACTCCGAACAAAGGAACTGAACCGAAGGAGGAGGCTTGGCAACCGAGCAGGCGCAGCACGCAACATACGTAATTGCGCGTTAACGCAGACACTGAGCCGAAGGCCAAACGCTAAAGTCATTGATTGAAAAACGGGTGGACAATCATTTTGAGTGCGCCACCGCCATAAAACAGTCGCGAAAACAAATCGTCGCCATACATGCAGATGTACACATTGATGGCTAGCAGAAGACACCAGGATATATTGACACTGAACGTGGTCCTGACGGCAACTCTGCCCGATTTTGCTGGGATTTTGCTTGAACATTCAGTACAAATTGTTTTATGAACTTGCCAACTAATGTTTCAATAACTCGAGCAGGAGAGACTGGCCAGCAGCGTCGAGCAGCCTTCACCTAGCGAGCGCGCACGCGAAGAGCGGCACCCGAGTCCTCTCTCTGACGTCACACGCGAGTGGGCGCCACTCAAAGATCTCGAGGCGAATAGCCTTCGTCAGCGACGTAGCAGCAGCCGCATTCCGCGACAACCAAAAAGCGAGCTTCGCAGTGAATTTTCGCAAAGTATAAATTTTCCAGACGTGTACAATCCTCCATGTCGGCTTTGCGTCTTGTTCTAAAAAGTCACAGTTTCGCCGCGAGGGCGAAGCAGTGAATGCGATAGAAAGAAAATGGAATGTCACACGAAGAACGAGAAGCAGTTCGATACTTGCAGCGCGCCGCTGAAGGCATGCACAGGGCAAGCGTGAACTAACAACTGTCGCAATTGTTACGTCTTTGTGCTTGAGCAACGCGCTGCAAGTGTCGACAGTGGAGATCAGATGCTCTTAAAATTTTTTTTTATTGCGATAGCAATTATATCGACAGTCTCGGCTGAATTTTGCCGTCGCCGTCGCCGTCATGCACCGTATATGTATAAGTATGTATATATATATATATATATATATATATATATATATATATATATATATATATATATAAAAGCACCAAAGAAAAATAATTCAGAAAAATGCTTCCGAAGCGCGGAATCGAACCAGAGACCTCTTGCTCCGCAGCGAGTGGCGCTCACCGCTACGCCACGAAACGCAGATCCTCCGCGTCGCTAACGGCGAGCGTTATATACACACACTTTACCGCTGGACGGACTCAGAGACGGCCGGCGCTTATAAGCGTTTCTTCATTACCAGCGAGATGGCGCTAGGAGCACGACGGGCGCATTTAAAAGTCGTCGGCGAGCTCGCTCGCTTCTTCTTATATTTGCGCAAGGAGAACCTTGCCCTTCCGCTGTCTGCTCGCGCAGTTTTCTGGTGGTGAGGGGAAGAAGGTTCTTTCAAGGTTTCACCGTGGTGTCCGCGCTCATGTTACGGAGCGTACAAAAGTCACTCGAGCAAGGGACGCCGCTAAACGAACAAACAGACGATGAGCGCGAACTATCAAGTGTCACAGCTCGACACTTGAAGCACGCTAGTTTCCTTCGCTGCTTCGGCCGCCTTTGCAACAGGAGTTCTGGTCAAACTGAGAGTATCCACTGGCGAGCCTCACTTCGTATAGCATTAGTTTCTTGCTATCGCATTCATTGCTTCGCCCTTGCGGCGAAACTGTGACTTTTTTTCTTTTAAATTGCAGCGCGTGGATTGAACTGCTGCGCTTCCTGCCACACAGGGCGTCTAATGCAAGGTGTGCCCGGCGTTCTCTGTTTTCATTGCGATAGCAATTGTATGGACACTCTCTCCCATTGAAAATCCTGGGTTGGTGGATGCTGCAATTGTTGGTGGAAACAATAGTGGACAAAGTGGAAAGAATAGTGGATGGGGTGGGAGCTGTGGTGGTCATAATGGGTGATGATGGCGAGAGTGGAAAAAATGGCGGTAGATGCTGGTGGTGGTAGAAAGCTTCTTTTGGTGTTAAGTTGAAAATGGCGGCTGATGGTGGCGAGCAAAAAATGCTTTGGTGGATGGCTTGGTGAACAAGCTGAATGACGGTATGATGAAAGGGCGGTTTATGATGGTGGCATGATGGATGTGCACGTGGCATTATGTGAAATCACGGTCATTTTTAATGTTTTCCTGATGAATGTGCTTACAGTCCTGATGAATATATTTACAGTTCACAGAAGCCAACGCCGATTATTACGCTTTGTAGCACGCATTTTTATTTTATTCATGCGCGTCAATAACCGGCCCAAGTTCTGTGGAGCACAGCAGCCTTATACGTTTAGATTTTGTGCGCGTACTTGTCAGGTTTACACCCGCGATGTGTTACTGTATTGTGACATTTACAGGTCCAGAGGTGTCGGTGTGGACAGCGACAGCAACTGTGTTACACCACCGCGAAGTTGTCGAGAAGTAAATGAGCTCTGGCTGCGCAATTTCCCCACGCTAGAGACGCAACTCTGGCCATTCTTTGAATGCACACTCACTTACCTCAGAGGCACTTTAAAGTAACTGTGAAAATGCATGCGAAGCTTAAATGCACAAACTTTTACCTTTGGCCTGCGTAGAGATAAGCCCCACCAAGTATGACTTCCACCATCATATTCAACCTCCATTATTTCCACCAATGGTTAGGCTGATGTAGTCGGGGGTCTGCCCATTGCACCGGGGAGCAGCCACGCCTCAGGGAGAAGTCGAGATCAGGAGCCGGAGCTGATAACAGGAGCGTTTATTTACATGATGAGTTGGTAGCGTGTCGTAGCGTCGTCCACAAGCTACCACGTGGCCTGTCGAAGCCTCGTGGTAGCTTATGGACGCCTGTCTGGAGCGTCTCGACGCTCGCATTATAAAGCCTGGGCCTTCCCATGATTCCCTGTTGGAGAAAACAATGAAGTCCAAGACAGTCCAATCAACACGTCGTCTTCATCTCCGCGCACTAAACGAAAAGCAAGCACCGCCTCCTTCGCACTCCAGGAAAGAGAGAAGCGGCGCGCCTGGACGACGGACGGTGCATTGCTGGAAACAGGCTGCGTTGTCAGGTGTGCTGTCAGGTGCAGTCGTTCCTTGCCTCGATATCGCCGTCGGCGCAGCGGACGCCCAGCTCCTAGTCGGGTCACCATGTCCCAAAGGAACCATACACACAATGAACGTATTACTGCGGCGCACAGTCCTGAAAATTGGCCGTGACGTCAGGTGTGTTGACAGCCTTGAAGGGTTCAGGACACAATTGCAGTGTTGTCGCCGCATCTGGTACGTTTTGGGGAACGTTGAGGTCGAAGAAAGCAGGGCTGCTGCCGCCATACCATTCCGACGATCCAGCGGCGCCAAGCCGTGAAGTCCGATCATACCAAGGCCTAGCGTACCGACAACATCCGTCTACGTGCCATCGGCGCTTCTAGGTTTCAGGATACACGACTCCGACGAGTACGAATGACTTTACATGAGCATCGATGCGACGATGAGCATCGATGCGACGCGCTTCCAGCAAACGCCTCCGGTCACCAACCGCCGCTGGTCGCACTCGCCGGCACTTCTCTGCCTCGCATGCGAGAACGTGGACTTGTGAATTCGTACGCCTTACTGAACAAATATGATCGCATATTTTTCCCGCGCACTGCACTCATTGTTCGCCCAGCTGTTAAATAGTTGTAGCTAAAGATAGAGCGTCAGATCAGTGCGCGGGTACGGCCGCACTGTACGTTGCGCGAAAAGAACATCACAATACTCAAGCATTTCTACGCGCGTATTTATCGAATGCGATTAAAGTCAACATAAATCCGCTGGACATGTCACCCTTTGAAAAGAGCGAGAAACGGCTTTTAAAATTGGCAGTAACAGCCGGTAGACTATACTCCTCGGTCCATTTGATGTGTATTTGGAGGTACGTTGTGAATTGTAAAAGACAGTTAGCGCTGATGCCATTATCGCCGTGCCCTTCGTTACCGGCAGCAATTTGTTTGCGTTTAATAACTCCGCAAATTTTAGTAGGAGGTGAAGATCGCGTCTGTCTCGAGTATGCGACATACTAAACTGAAACCAAATGGTAAAATTCGTACGTTGACTAGTCATTCTGCAGAGAGCAAGCCATATGTCAGCGTGGCGTTGTGGTAAAGCACTCTGGCTCAGGATCCGAAGGTGGAACGTTCGACTCAATTTCAGAAGTTTATTTTTTTATTTTTCGATATGACTTTTTTTCTCTTTTTTTGTACTAATGCTTTCTACATCACAATTATTTATGTGTGGTAGCTAGACACGATGGTCCTGACGCCGTAGAGCCGTTTTACGCTCCTTTATTCTCCAGTATCCATCATACGCCAGCCTCCACCATACACCATATGCCACCATATTCCAGCACCATAATCCACCGTAATGATGGATGGTGGAATCCACCATTCCACACGATGGATAAATTTTCAATAGGGTCGGCTGATTTTTGCCGTCGCCGTCATGTCTCGGATAAGTATATGTATGTATATATAAATAAAAGCCACAAAGCAAAATAAATGAGAAGAAAAAAATTTCTGAAGCGCGCCACCAGAATTCGAAACTACGACCCCTAGCTGCGCAGCGCGCTGTTTTAAACAACTCGGCCACGCGCCACCGGCTATTTATCATAACAGCGACGATCTATCTATATACACCACTGACCATCACGGCACGCAGAGCTCGGAGGCGCTTCTGTATGTGTAGTATCACCCGCGAGATTGCACGAAGGGCGCACTTTAAAGCAACGCTCTTACATTGTCTAAAGCTGTCTAAAGTAGCGGGCTTGGAAGTGAGGGGTCGATGGTTCGATCCCCTGTCGTGTGCTTCGAATTTTTTTTCTTATTTTTTGTCTTTTTCATATATATATATAAGAAAAAGACACAAAATATTTGCTCATATTTGCTCAGAAATCGTTGGCAAATAAAATTAAGATAACCGCTTAGTTGTGTCTTTTCTCTTCCCAAGTACGTTTGACTCATTGGAAAAGCTTCTTCAGTATATATATATATATATATATATATATATATATATATATATATATATATATATATATATATATATATATATATATATATATATATATATAGTTTGAAGCTATGGTCACGTATTTTCATATGCTTCGCTTTATATTCATATGCAAGCTTTATATTCATTTACGCAAAGTATAACTTTGTGGTGTGGTGTGTCTGTTTACACCAAGACCACTCCACTGCCGTCAATACCAGAAAACGTGTCGTGTGAGCGGAGTTTGCTGGAAGGGGATGGTTCGCCCCCGATGTGCAGAGCCCCGCAAACCACAATTCGGCAGAGCAATTTCCCGAAATGTTCCAACTGCCATGGATCGCACGTCTGTTCATCGAGACATTGCCCGTTAATGAAGAAAGAATGAAGGGCATTGAAGCAGATGGTACGTGACGACTGAACACACAAAGAGACCACTAATGTTGTTAGAAAGCGACATTGATGCTTCCGTCGCCAACGGAGTCTCCTAACACTGCTGCCCAGTCTGGACCATCATCGCGGGGTCCTACTCCAGCGGATCGCCGCACTTCTTTTGCCTAGGGGTTCCAGGCAACTACGTGGACGAGGATAGAAGGGGAGAACTCGTCTTTGTCCGTGTCCTCATCCAAGTAGTTGGCTGGAACCCTTCGCTATGTGCAACCAACGAGCTCAGACAAGCACTATTCTAAGTTCTCTTGGCTGACACTGCCATCACTGCCGCGACCAGCACCAGCCAACACCTTACATTCACGGAGCCGACAAGATGCAGAGGCGATGAAAGCTGCGGCGGATGTCGCGGGGCCGTCATTAACACGATGCGCAGCCATAGGGAGCTGGGCAAAGATCTTACTCAAAGTGTTACTTCTACCACTAATGATCTCTGTGACGAAAACAGACATGTCATCGCTTGGCTCATGAGGTGATTGATAAGCACAATAGGCACACTCCTGAACGGAAAAGAGCCCGAAGCGCACTGCAGGTTATCAATACCTTGGAGCAAGGCTTCATTAACATGATGACTTGCAGTCTACTTTATCTGAGACTATCGCAGACAAACCGGACTCTAAAATAATTTTCAGATTGTGACATTGTCGGTGTGCGCGGTGTACGCGGTGAACACTGACATGTGTGCGTGCGTACACTCTAAACGTGGTAACCGATAACTGTGATTTTGTGCGGCAATAGTAGGGGTTACCAAGTTTAGAATTTATACACTCAAAGCTAGTGTAGCGCTTACTTTATAGGTGCACAAAATTACATTTGTCGGTTAGCATGTTAGAGTGTACCCGTTGTTCTCTCTTTCCTTCGTCCTTTCTCTATTCTTTTCCTCCCGTTCCTCATTCCCATGCGTAAGGTAGCAAACAGGGTGCAACATAGTTAACCCTACCTGCCTGTCCTTCGTCTTTCTCTCTCTCTCTCTCTCTCTTTGCTCTCTGCAGCAATATGGTCATTACTTTAGGCTATTGTTAACTCTGCGATGATGACTATAACAACAATTTCGATGGGGGCCAAAATCCTCGAGGTCCGTGTAGTTAGATTTGGGTGCATGGTAAACAACCCCAAGTGGTCGAAATTTCTGGAGCCCTCCACTATGGTGTCTCTCATAATCATATCGTAATTTTCGGATGTAAAACCCCAACAATTATTATGGAACAGTTGTAGTTTAGCGATAGCGTAATGGCGTGATACCGTGCCGCAAACATACGTTTGCGGCACGGTATCACGCCATTACGCTATCACGGCATGGTAGTCCGTACCTAATTCTAAGCAGTAACGAAGGAAGTTCGTCGGATATCCGATTGAGGGCAGAGCTGCCTGTGTGCGGAGCGCTACTGATCTAAAGCCAGCGGCCGCGACGTCACAAAATATTGATCGCCATCACTATCATCATCACCAATCTGACTACGCTCACAGCAGCGCAGAGGCCTGTAATATGTCTCGCCAATCAACCCGGCCCTGTGCTGTCTAATAATTATTGATATCTTACTTGATAATTAGGGGAGCAAGAAAGTAGCGAAAAAATTTGTCAAATTTGTCAATTTTTTGGGGCGCCACCGGCACAAAAAAAATTTCGAATTTGGTGCAAATATTTCATCTTGGTAACCCTCCCATGGTGGTTTCATATTATTAATACAAGTTCAAGGTACAAAAAGTACAACCAACCGCATAGTATTTCTCGAACTATTTGCATAGCAGCTCACAAACATGACATGTAACTAGGAATTCCAAATACTCGGTCTAACATTTGCACGCGCCATAAATGTCGTCATTACACGGCACACTGGAGCCCCATGCCGTTGCACGCAACTGATAGAGATTCAGGTTCGCGCAATCAATATAACGGTTGGGGACAGATATAGATTCTCCTGATTGATGTTGTGGTTGACAGCGTTAGAGTGCATTTATTCGGAGCAAGGTATAAAGGCGCAAGGACTTCAACCGAATATTTTATTATTTATTAAAGAGGTCCGAAAGCTTACTCGTAATTGTGATGCAGTAGCTGGAAAGCTGCGCGAATAAGTTCAGCTATCACACGACCGACTGCAATTAGCCTAAACATTTCGCCTCCGATAACTAATAATCGGCGCCCTGAATCATGGGGGAGAGAATTTTTCGTTTGCCTGAACACAAACGTTATACAGCCGCGGAAGACATTGCTTGTCAATGAAATGATAGCTACGGGGGCGGAGCTTCCGCACATCCACTCCTACGCGAAGTAGTCCGGTTTTGCGCACGTTTCGTAGCGTTCTGGCAATAGCTGTGGAAAGTAATGGCTGCGTGGCATCAGCGTCGCATATGATTTGCTCTGTTTGCTTAGATAACCATTTGTGGCTAAAGTTCGTCGCCGGTTTCTGAGGCGAGCAAACGGAAAAACCGCAACGAGACAGACGCTCACCCGCAGACGCAGACCTCATTTAGTGTTTGAAGTACACTTAAATGGCCCGGCTTTCTCTCTTATGCAAAAATACGAAATGACAACGGTCAAATGAAAACACCTATAAATATATCCCTAGTGCATGCTGCGTCCTGTCGAAGAGCTTCCTGTAGCGAAACCAGTTTTTTTTTTTTATAATTTCAGACGTAGAAAACATGAACGCCGTTCTGGGGCAAAATTCATTATCGGTAGCATTTACGCAAGTTTATTCTGTAGCCTTTGCTTCATAAGCAAGATATGTTGTCCGCGAGTATAGTTGCAAAGCTACAGCACGCCCACAAATAGACATTCACGACACCGGCTGCGATGTCACGAAAATGGCACGCTGTGTTGCGCTTTGATGCGTTTATCCCTGCTCTCTCCCTTTGCCGCATTTCTTTCTACGGTCACCAATACTGAGCATGTGAATGCCGCAGAATTTTATTGTGATGTTATATTTTACAGCGAAAGCTGTTATGAGATCATTTCACCGGCCGTTTTTGGCGCCGTAGTTGTCCGCCGCCGCCGCCGCCGCCGCCGCTGCCGCCGCCGCCGCCGCCGCCGCCGCCGCCGCCGGTGTCCGTAACCAGTATCGCTCGAAATAAGAAAAAAAACTTAAATAAGAAAAAAATTCCAGGATGGAACGAGGTTCGAACCTGGGCCCTCTGCGTGGGAGCCCAGTATTCAACCTCTGAGCCATGCCGGTGCTTGAAACTGCTATGCAAAAAGGTCCTATACAGGCTTCATGTCGGGAAGGAACCACATTAGCATATGCAATATAGCGTGGTAGAAGAGTAAAATAAGCACCAAGCGTCGCACAACGCGAATTCTGTAACCAGGCGTCACACAATGCGAATTGCGCAACGAGTAGGTTGTTGAATGCTTCCAACCCATTACAAAGGGCTCTGCCATAATTCTTCATCGTCATCAGGCACAGCATCAACAAAGTGCGCATAATGCCTTACATGCGTTTAGCATGTACCAACGCTCTCCATAGGATGACGAAAAATGACACAGTGCCTGCTGCCCTACTTCTGAAAAATTACAGTGATTTATAGCGTAGTGGGTTCCTCGCAACTGCACTTGTATTGGTTGCCAAGGAAGCCCATAAGCAAATTACAATGATTTATAGCGTAGTGGGTTCCTCGCAAGTGCACTTGTATTGGTTGCCAAGGAAGCCCATAAGCGCGTGATCCATTTCCTTGGGGTCTCAGTAAAGTTCTTCGCCCCCCCCCCCGTCTCTCTGCCACGTCAACGTATGTTATACAGCATGACGGGAGCGGGAAATAGCGACCGGGCGTCACCCAATGCAAATTACATAACTGGTGGGCCGTTTAAAGATTCCAACCCATTACAAAGGACTGAGCCATAATTCTTCATCGTCATCAGTCGTCGCGTCAACAAAGTGCACATAATGCCTTATAGACGCGTAGCTGGTGCCTCGCTTCTCCGCAGAATGACGAATATAATAGGTGCTTCCCAACTTCACAAAAATTGTGATTTATGGCGTAGTGGGCACCTTTCTAGTGCACTTGTATTGTAGCCCGAAGAGAGCTTAAGGGGCTCTAGAAACTCCGCTCCTCCAGCTTTCGCTGTGACTGTGCTGCGGTTTCAGCGCAGGCCTGGCGTTTTTTTTGGTATCGAGTAATATGTGACTTGACCAAATCGACAGACATTAAAATATCCTAATGAGTGTTCCAAACTTAGTTTTTTTGTGAAGCATGTTTGAATATTTTTTTAACCTTTTCTGTTACAGAAGGCTCGCCCACACCATTTGATATATGTATTGCAGTTAGCCACTGGACTTCAGGTCAAATACATTACACACAACGCAAGAAATCATTATCTTTACTGCACAATGCCATATAAAGTATGGGAAAAAATAGGAACGACATCCTCTAGGCGCGTGTAGTAGGGTGTAAAGCTGGCTTACAGTAAGAAGGCCAAAACTCCGGCATTTCCCGTCATTTTGAAGGATACAAGACATGATGACATTTGTTTCATATTATATAGCTGTTCTTTTTTGCTAAATGGACACAGTGAATTGAATCAAACCAGCGCAGAGGAAACACGCCATATACGCCGTTGGCCACAATGACAAAGCGGCAACGCGTTAAAAAACAAAAAAACGCTGTAGGCTTGTACGACTTCTGCGCAATACGGCTTAGAGCTTCTCTCTGAAGTACGATACTAAAAGAAGGAACAGATAAACATGGAGGCACTTCCAACAAAACACGCATCTTTGCTTTACACTTCTTTTTTCCTATACGTCTGCGCACCAAAATCGAGCACACCGCCTGGGGCCTAAACCATTTTCCAGGCTCGTTATGCAACGGCGCAGCGCAGCACAGGTTTGTGCATCTTCCGCAGTGCCTTATATAATGCACTCCCATTCAAGAATGATGGTTGGCTCTTTAGAATTCAGAGTTCCTCTACATTCCTCGCGTGCCTCCAAAATAGCTTTCCTTATACAATTCGTGTTACGATAAGAAGCGAGGCAGATAAATGGGAAGCAGGCTTCTTTCTTCCTTTTTTTTTTGGAAAGAGCCCCAGAAGTATACGGCGGCACCGTGTTACGCCTTGTGAGCAGCTATCCACAATTTGTGTATTATCCAAAGACGCAAAGCAGCGTTTCGGTATGTCGAGCCCGCGTTTCAGAGGGGAGAGGGGGAGTGGAGAGGGAAAGTGGAGAGGGGAGGGGAAAGGGGAATTGGAGAGGGACAGTCGAGAGGGGGAAAGGGAAGTGGAGAGTGGGAGTGGAGATGGGAAAGGGGGAGATGAGTTGTGGGGAGAGGGTTTGCGCATGCGCAGTAAGGGTGGTCACGCCGCACACCACCACCACTACCGGATTGAACTCCGCCATAAGATGCTTGGCATCTAAAAGGACGCGCCATGTCCACCGGTGCTGTTTGCCATTGTTTCTCTCCTCTACCAGGCACGAACTAACTATTCTAACAACGAAGCTGTTGAAGCTACGAAGCTGGTGACACCACAGTCACCACAAAACATCATAATGAACCGGCACGCGCTCTCTTCGTGCTCTTCGTCATCGTCGTCGTCTTCATCTTCTGCTTCGCGGGATGCAATAACTCGGAAGGGCGACACGACGCGTACACAGAGATATAAAGAAAGACAGGGAGAGAGAAAGAGAAATAACAATACAAAAAGAAAGACATTCTAGGGAAAAAATTAGCGCAGCTTGCACTGGAGGCGCAATGCTAAAGAGACCGCGGAGCTGATTGGCCTATGTAGTATTGGCTTTTGCTGTTTTGCCATGTTTTGCCAACTTTCTTTCTTCCTTTCTTCCTCTATTTCTTTCTTTCTTCTATCTACTCGCTGTTTCTTTTCTATGTTTTTCTATATTTATATTCATGTATTTATCTATCTCTATTTCTTTCTCTTCCTTGCTGTTTCTATCTTTCATCCGTTTCTCTCTCTCTCTGTTACTCGCTTTCTTCCGCTTTCTTTCTATTCTTTTGTCTCTCTACCTCTCACCCTATTTATTTCTCTATCTGCTTTAATTCTCTCTCTTTCTCTCTTTCGAAAGGCAGAAAGAAAAGATGGAGAGAAAGAGAGAGAATCAAAGAGAGAGAGACAAAATATATAGAAATTGAGAGAAATAGACGTAAAGGGAAGCGAGAAATACATAAAGAGAGAAAGAAATGGAAGATGGTGAAAGAAAGATAGAACGACTGAAGAAGAGAAAGAAATAGGGAGGTGAGGGAGAGAAGGAGGCGAGCGCCACAAGTTGCGTGGCTGCCTCTGTCTTCGCACCACTACTGCGCAGCTGTCCTAGTGCTTTTGTGAAATTTCTTTTTCTTTTTCTTTTACTTATCTTTTGAATTCTAACACCGTCAACTTATACTTTCTGCAGGTTTATGTGCTACATTTGTACCGTGCAAGGTTGGTTTTGTCCAAGGAAGCGAACATGTTGCACAATCTGTAGCCTTAACGCCCTAGTTATTGCTATACGTTTTACAAATAGTTAAAATTTCCAATAGTTATGCAAGGAGAAGTGCTGCGAGAATTCTCAGTCGACTCCATAGGAACGTTTCCCGCGCATAACTGAAACTAAACTGCTTGCTTTACGTGTCGTTAATCTTTGTAAGTTTATAATACCCTACATCCATTTGGTAATCAAGAGGTACAAAACACCTAGTGTTCATTACATATGGGCAATAGTAAACAACTAAGTTGCTTTAGGCCGATAGATGGTGCAAGGGACTTCTTCGTAATCTGAGGTATCTGAAGCCTATCAAGCGGTCTAGGCAGGCCCCACGGAGGGGTCCCAGGAATACATGTTGGAGAGAATCTTGATAGCATAATGTTCTCATGCCGCGATATACCTCCTGAATAACATTTATACAATGTACGGCGGTGCCGCACACGTCTACACTGATGGATCTACCACCTCATGTGCTTCCGATGCAGCCTTGGTCAACTAGCAAATGAACGTCGCTCGACGTTTCAACTTGGATCACAAGACCACATCAACTGCCGCGGAACTTGTTGCTATTCGGGAGGCAATACGATTCATTTCCGCAGAGTCCGCTCGTAGACGGACGATATTCTGCGATGCCAAAGCTGCTCTTCAAACCATCGATTCCTTCATGAGACAAGGCCCGTATCATACTTTATCGATAGAAATTACAGAGCTTCTTGGCAATACTACGAAAAACCATCTAGCATTCCAGTGGATACCTGCTCACTATGGCGTAATGGAGAATTAAGAGCCTGACGCCGAAGCTGAAACAGCTTTAAATATTGCCCCGAAAGTGTGCATTCCGTTTTCCCGAACAGACACTAATGCCTTACTTCGAAGCGTAAAGCGCAACTTCACCTTAGAGCATTGGAACAAACCAGAACTCCGGCACAAGCGGCTTCATAAATGGGACCAAGAAATGAAGCTCTGTGTGCCTCACAAGCTAAAGCGAAACATCACATGCGTGATTCACCTCATTCACAGGACGTTATGCCCACTCGATCGGCTGCAGTGACACATGTCCCGATTGAGGTGATTGTCGGTTACCAGAAACACTTGGACATGTATTTTGCGTCTGTCCAGTGTACGCACGAGAACGTGAGAAACTGATCTCTTCGTATGGGCAATATCAAAGTAGACCATTCACCGATGATGTGTTAGGTCGTCCTTGGCCTGACGTCAGCAGCGCAAGTGTGGTTCTAGAAGCAGTCATAGCTTTCTTACAAGCCACTGGACTGGATACAAGTCTTTAGATTTCTCCCAACGTAAGGGAACTATATTCCCACCTCCCTACCTTACCATCGTCATTCCTCACTCTTTCGCTCCCCTGTCCCCCTCCGCAGTGTAGAGTAGCAGGCCAGGCCAGTGTAAACTGTAGCTCAGGCCGACCTCTCTGCCTTTCTGTAAATAAATTCTCGTTCTCTCTCTCTCGAAAACAACTGGGCGCCCTATATGCAGACACACACACACACACACACATAATATATATATATATATATATATACATACATATACATATATATATATATATATATATATATATATATATATATATATATATACATATATATATATATATATATATATATATATATATATATATATATATATATATATATATATATATATATATATATACGTATATATATATACGTATATATATATAGTATATATATGTGTGTGTGTGTGTGTGTGTGTGTGTGTGTGTGTGTGTGTGTGTGTGTGTGTGTGTGTGTGTGTGTGTGTGTGTGTGAACTACAAGGCTCCCTTCGCACCTCACTACAACTGCAATATGGGTTACTTGGTTCTGCATTATAGATAAATGACACCTCATTAGACGCAGGACGACCACAGAGCGGAGACAGCAAGCCATCTTTCAACTGATTTATGCAGAGGAGGAGGGGAGGTAAATGCAATCGACTGTAAAGAAAAAGAACAAGGCTTTCGCCTTCGAGTCATCGTAGACGAACGCATAACGAACCGTGACACTTTTTTTTCTGTTAGGACGGTGTGGAAGCAGCGGAAGAAGAAGATACATCTGTCTTTCCTTCCATCGCTTTCTCGGTTATAACCGTACCCGAAACTATCTTACTTCCTTGCTACTGTAGCTGTTTCAGTCTGGAATTTTTCACTGTCTCAACCCTCGGAGATATAAATGGTAGGGCTTTTCCGCAAGGAATGACACCGAACACTGTGAGTGACAATGACAAACGAGCGGCGTCGCTCTGCACAGCAGCCCCTCCTGCATTGCATTGTGCGCGAGTCGAGTGCAGACCCAGAATTATCGCTCACAAAACGCGGTTGCGGGTTCGTGCTCTGCCAGACTGTTTCCAGTGTCTTATCAAACTTGAAATATTTGTAACATTCATATCGAGCTCCTCTGGCGTTTCCACTAGTCTATCATACTTTTTTTTAATTATAACTGTTTTTCTTTTAGTTCGGCTTGAAAATTTGCCAGTTTATCTTCAATGTTTGAAAAAGTTCATCCTCTTGATAACGGCACTCCTGCATTTTGTAAAAGGATTGTTCCATTTATGTTCGCTGCTGTTCTTATGTCGTCTTTTGAAAGCATGTGTCGATCATGTTCGAAGCACGATCCGAACGGCGAAAACGTGCAGCATGAAGCCATGCGCATAATGCCAATTGTAATTTCCGTTCTCAGATACAAACACCGTTGACCAGATGCGAACCATCTCCAGTGGTGTTAGATACAACGATTAGGTTTAACGCTCACGAGTTCCGCCTATCAGGAGTTCCATAGATGGCTCACGCTTTCTGCGTTGCGTCGTCACTTCAGATCTTTCCGTCTATACCTACGCAATCTCTCTTTGACGAGACCGCAGGTTACAAACGGGCACTAAGTGAGTGAAAAGTCTTCCACGGAAAGGTTACGTTTGTAGATGGCGATGTCCGGTGCAATTTTTCTGCGTAATTTCACAAGTACAGTACACAGGGATTCAAACGCGACATCAAGTTTTCCAGTATAGAGACTGTTATGCGGAATAGCTCAAGATGACCATGTCATGTCGTGACGAATCTGGTCGCTAAAGATAATGCTGGCTCTGATCTACGCATTCGAGTCGAAATTACTCCTATATGACCCGATCTGAAGACCGTGGAAACGAAAGTATATGCAATACATAGCACTAAGTGGTCATGTTTCAATCTGTGAGGTACTATACCTGCCGACGCATGCAGCACGACAGCTTAGCGTGTCTCTTTTTTTTCTCAGGAACAAAACTATGCCAATGTTTTCGCAAATGCTGAAGTGTTGCTCACCAACCCTTCCTCCAACGATGGTATTAGGTTTGGCCTGTCACCTCATTCTGTCACCTGCTTCTCGTCGCTGTAATGCAGAGAAAAGGTCAAATAATAAAAAAGCGTCAGCAACATGTGAATTCATCGGGACTTCAATCAGGAAAGCATACGATTACGAGTTCGAACGTAATTTTCTACTTGCGAAAAAGCCAGATAAACGCAACACCCCGAGAGCAACTCATAAGGATGGGCAAACATAGAAATAATGCTGCCAATGAATTGCGGAACAGGATCTAAGAAAGCATTTCTCCATACTCTAGCACATTTAGTTTCGCAAGCTTCTACGCTAAAGCTTCATCGTCGACACCTTCATATCACGTGTTTATGTGTCCTCTGGTTATTTTCAATCGTAATGCTTTGCAAGCATGCCGCCAATCTCGCCTTTCAGTGCTGTTCTTGGGGCTGACACGTATTTGCAAATTAAGAATATTTCATAGCAGAACCTAATTTCTTCTAATAACGTTCACCTGCCTCCCCCATATAGGTATAGGACATGTATAGCCACGCAGAATAAGCTACACGAAACCACAAACCCCTGTAAACAACTCAAGGTGTGTGTTTTGAAGGCGTTTCGCGAATGAGCACAAGTTTCTTCCATGCTACTCTGTTTTCTAAAAGTAAAGCTACTTTGGCAAGAAGTAAAATTAAGGGGGCTTTCAAAAATGAAAGTACGTCTGCAGCTACGTACATCTCTCAAACTTACAGAAGTAAAACACTGGTAACAAAAAGAGACGTCAGTGCCACATTTTGTACCGCAAAACAGATTTTCTATTATGCGCTGGGACTGAACTATCGACAGCTAATAATGACGGGTAACTGAATAGGCGGCAATCTTTAAAAAAAAATTCGGCGGATCCCACGGACCGTGGGAATCGATGTTATGCGAAGCATGCGCAGGATGGTGACTGTGGCGTAATTTTTCACATTGAGCGAAGCGTTTCGGAATGGCGCTAGAGAAATGTGGAAGTGGTATACGCACATTCATATGTCGAAGAGTTTCATATGTATTATACAACCGGTTGTTTACAGTTGCGTAACGATGCCAAGAGCAACATGGGTCTTACCAACACCAGTCGCCGTAAGCTGATATGTAGTGCTTATTTTCCTCAATTGCTGCATAGCGCGAATCCGAACAAGACAAAGAAGGAACACAGATGCGCAGGACAGGCATTACTCGCAACTAAGCTTCATTCAGGAAAGTTTCCCTAGATATATACAGAGCCGAGTGGCACGCGCAGGCGCACTGCATGTACCCTGCAGTCACATCTGCAGTTGTTACAGTTGTTATGCTTATACTTGTTCATTATGACGGAAAAAAACGCACGCACGGAGAACGAACGAACGCACGCACGCACGCACGAACCGGTGTGCATTTGTGGAATGGATTCTTGACAGTTCTTGAACAAGGTCGTCATCACCGTGATCAGTGAGCCCCAGCAGATAGACCGGACTTGTTATTCGGATCCGTTCGTGATCACGGCTGCGAGGGGTGTAAGTGCAGTTAAGTGCGAGTACAGCTGGTGGAAATCCTGGATGTTTCTTACGATGAAATGAGCTATGATGCCTCTTGTCCTGGACGTGACAGCGATGTCTTTTGATGACCTGTCCACATCCAAGCCGTCTTTCACTCAGTATAAGGACCAGGCGTTGTTCATTCTTCATAAATCAATGTTGAAGTCACCGGTAATGATGAGAGGCCTGGTTCTCTCGGCAGATTTATTTTAGGAAGCATTGATCCCGGTTTTTGCGTAATCCACGTGGTCCCCGTTGCGGACCACGTGGACGAGTGGATGGTAGTTGAGCGTCCTCCAGGGCTGTTCTGTCTTCAGTTTCCTCACTTTCCTTGCGTCCGCCGCGGTGGTGTAGCGGTTCCGCTGCTCGGCTGCAGACCCGAAGGTCGTGGGTTCGATCCCGGCCGCGGCGGTCGAATTTCGATGGAGGCAAAATGCTAGATGCCTGCGTACTGTGCGATCTCGGTACACGTTAAAGAATACCAGATGGTCAAAATTTCCGGAGCCCTTCGTTACGGCGTCTCTCATAATCATATCGTGGCTTAGGGACATAAAAGCCCAATAATAATTATTATCACTTTCTTTGCGTGTCAGTGTGTGTGTGTTTGCGGTTACTGTTATGGTTGGGACTCTGTATCACCTGTGGCACATACCCGCAAAACGAACTCCGGTATGCGTGTATGTGCCACACGTGACTGAGAGAAAGGGCTTCATGACGTGTGCGACAGGTATTTTGCGTTATTCATATCATGGCCAGTGGATCGTGTTCGTCATACACTGATCCCCTGCTATGTCAATTTTGGTATATCACAAGTTATGGACACGACCTGGAGAGCGCCCAGACGTAGGCGGCTAGATAGATAGATAGATAAAAACGGCCAAAGTGCCTGAGGTTCGCTAAGAAATGCTTCGCATTTAAAAGTGGCAGGGTCATTAAGAACCACAATGAATGATGATGCCATTCCGTATGCTGTGAACTTCACTGATTTGAATGGATTTTCGTACATTTACAAACGGCAATATTGAGATCACCGAAATAAAGCTTCGTCTATTTTGTTACATTTGTTCGTTTCCTTTACTTGGTAAATGCCAACAGTTGCGGTTACAAAAAGGCGAGTGCATCTGACCCGATCAAAATGTTCTTGCAACTGCGATGAGCCATTTATGAAAACAGGTTTGAAGTAATTTCAACTTCTGCGTCACCGTATCTTTTACTGATCTTCGTCTTCGAGCCTTTGTTCAGTCATTCTAACACGACACCCTTGATGCTGTTCTCTCCTGCCAACACTTTTACCTCCCGCATTAAAGTGGGCATGCGTGTTTCAAATTTTCGTATTCCAGCAAAGGCTTTTGTTCTCTTCGTTCTGTATTTGAGATCGTTTGACACTTGAAACGGAGTTCAGAGGGCTCCTTTAGCCCATCTTTCATCTTCACCCCAAAACATAATGTATAGTTTCAAAACCTATTTTACTTCGCGGACAAAATATCCTGTGCTCCAGCATTCCTCAAATTTTGGTTACTTTTTGATTACTCAGTTATCGTACCGAATGAGCGTCGTGCCAACAAAAGATGGCTGATCCCTCTGTCATAGGAATCGGTATAACAGAAAAGTGAAACGTGTCTTCACAGAAGTAGTGTTTATTGTGCAGTGATATATCAGAGCTTGTACAATGTCTATTCGTGTTTGGCAGTTATAACACCGTTTGACCTCGATGCACCCATGTTGACGCCTAGTGGCATGTCTCCATCGCGACGACTAAAGCAACATGGAAGCAACATGAGAGTCAGAGATTCGTAGCTTCAGCAACATGGTAGGCAGAGGTTCGCAGCTTGAGCCGCAAACGTGTGCGTCCCGCTGGCCTCTGTCTCGCTCCACCAAGGCACGAAATTCGCCCTTCGAAATTCTGTCCTTTCTGCAACGCGCGTTGCAGCCGTTTTGTTAGTCGGTGCTCTATCAATCGAAGCAGTAGGCGACGGATAAATCCTGTTGGTGTATGTGAAAGCTGCGCTACTCTGATGAGCCGGCGCACGCTAACACGAAGCGAAAGGCAAAGAACGTATCTGCGTCTAGGGTGCCTCGGCAACGCCAGCGCGGTCAGTGTCCCTCGCTGGTATCGAGACGCTTTAAACATGACTTCCAATATCGCGCGCAATCTCTGAGTACGCACCAGTAAGTGTCGATCGGGACGCATTACTTCTTTTTACCTCTCACAGACGGCGACCCCGCCCCGCTCCGCCCCGCCTACCTACCCCACCAACCGAGAGCACCGTGCGAAAGAGAATTTGTGAAAGATATATAGGGCGCATTCGTGAAGTGTCCAGCATCTGCCATGCATTAAAGAAAAGAAAAAAAGCCAGGGTAGGTTAGTGGGTTGAGCATCGGGCGCTTACTGTCGCGGCCGCGAAGTCGTGGGTTCGATTCTCAGCGGCGGACCCTTTTCTTGGTTTCTTTTCGTTTCGACCCGTTGGCGTCCATTTTATCAACGTCATAACCGTAACGTAAGTGCTTGGTGGACCCCGGCATAAAGCACTTTCGTGTTAAAAAATAGTAAATACGTCAATGAAAGCAATAGTGTTGGTAATTAACTTCAGTGTTTTCTTCACGTGGAAACAAAACACGGACTTTTGTTTATATTTCCAACAGGTGGATCAATTTTTCGTAGAAATAATTTGTAGCATTCGATAGTGGCTCAGGACAGAGGCGGTGGCTTTCAGCTGAACCCGCGGAGATGGTTTCGAGTGCCAGCTTTCTGCTATAAATGGAACAGCCACTGTAAAATCGTATAGAATTTTCAACTTTCATTCATTTGTTTAGTTGGAATCCTGCGAATGCTTTTTTTTTTTCACGACCTCTAAAAGAGAACTAAAACGAATGTATGCGACTTCTATATAGCATCTTGGTGTGATATGTATCGGTTTGATTTCGCTGACATAAGACTAAAGTGTGAGTGGAAACATGTTCAAGCATAAGTGTGCCCCTATACAGGGTGTTTCAAAAAATGTGTCCAACCTTCTCAAAAAATCAGGAAAATGCGATATTTGCTCGCGGTTTTCAGAATTGATTTTTCTGTAGCGGCAGGAATCTTAAGATAGTTAAGGACACCATTTAGGACAGTAATTAAGAAAGTTGCATTAATTAACTTTTTAATTAGTGGAGTTAGGTGATTGTGTCAAATGGGAGAATTGAAGTTCTTCATGCGAGAAACCCATCTGAGCTTTGAGATTTCTAAAAAGCGTCCTCTAGTAATTGTTGTGGCCTAATGAAATTCAACGAAATGCAACGGCTTTCAACAGCGAAAGCCATCGAATTCGGTTGAATTTCATTACTTCGTAATAATTACTAGAGGCCGCTTTTTCGAAATCTCAATGTTGGGATGGGTTTCTGTCACAAAGAACTTCAATTACCCAATTTGACACGGTCACCTAACTCCACTAAATAAAAAGTTAATTAATTTAACTTTCTTAATTACTGTCTGAAGTCGTGTCTCTAACCATCTTAAGATGCCTCGCGCTACAGAAAAAGTCATTCACTCATTTTGGACGTCTCAGAAGAACATGACAGTTGCGTTCTTCCATGTTTCTGTTTAGGTTTCGCCATTGAATTTGGTTGAATCTCATTACTTCGTAATTATTACTAGATGCCACTTTTTCGAAATCTCAAAGTTGGCTTGGGTTTCTGGCATGAAGAACTTCAATTCTCCCATTTGACACAACCACCTAACTCCACTAATTAAAAAGTTAATTAATGTAATTCTTTTAATTACAGTCCCAAATAATCTCGTTAACCATCTTGAAATTCCTGCCACTACAGAAAAACAAATTCTGAAGGCAGCAATCAAATATCACATTTTTCGGATTTTTTTAGAAGGTTGGACACATTTCTTGAAACACCCTGTATATTCCTGTGTGTTTGTATAGGCATGTACAAGTGTGTATAGATGTACTATATGTGATATTAGCTGCCTGCCGAATGACAGGGCTATAGACTCGTCACGCTCTTCATAGACAGCGTTTATTCTTGAGTCCCGCATCTGTATTTTCTAACCATGCATGTTGACAAATAAACAATTTCAATATCAATTTCAATGTCAATTTCTATTTATTTATTTATTTATTTATTTATTTATTTATTTATTTATTTATCTATTTGCAAATGCTGCAGGTAGCATGAGGGGTCAAGACGTAGTGGGTACTTAATTGGAAATAACCAGGACTGGAAGTAGAAAATAGAGCGAAATGCACTCTTTCAATGAATAATTAAGCTAGATCTATGCAGCAATACATATAAAGCAGGAACAATAGACGTACGGGTGTAATTCGCAACTCGAAGACAAAGCGGAGATATAACATTCGCTCTTTAATTATATGGCGTGCTATATACTACACAATCACAAGTTTTGTGCATCCACAACGTCTAACTCTTAGCTTATGCTCGCTATTTGCCATACTCTCCTTCTCTATTTCCTGCGCCAATCTCTCCTCTGAGATCGCGTTCCGAAGGACATTATTAAAGCTTTTCCATCCATCCATCCATCTTTCGCGAAGATCCCTGCGTAGCTCTTGCTTATATTCGAACTGTTACTACCCAAGGAAAAGCGTAGAACGGAAGCCGTTTCCGTAATGCGCTTCGGTGAGAGCATGCTCTTTGCACCAACCTTCGCTGTAATGCAAATAGGCTCCACTAACACCACTCGCTCTCTCCGTTGCTAAGTACAATGCCTTTTTCCTTTCATGTCTGCCGTCCGACATTGCCAAACTGCCTTCTGCACCTTGTCCTGGAACAAACATATTTTGGGGAAGCGAGGCAATACACCGGTCTTGAGACAGACTGCATGGAAAGAAACTCTAGGCACAAGTACATTAGGCCAACTCGAGTGCAGATTACTGTAGTATAAAGATGTCGTTGCCGGTAGATCCCGGAAATATTGACACGGCACACACAAGCGGTATTCGTCATTACACAGGAAAGCTCACTATGTCTGCGCGTCCCCCCATCTCTGGATATATAGCAGAGATTCGCTTCCTTAAACCTTGCACATTGTCCACAAGCTCTGCATCCGCTTGTTCTTAGATCGTTCCAATGAACGTCCAGGCCCTTGGACATGTAGAGTGACGCAAAATAAGGTGTCTACGAATGCAAAACATGCCATAGGTAACATGTAATGCTACTACAGTATCGAGGGGGCTTTCCAGGTATAGCGTCGCACGAACGATCTAATAAAGAGACGCCAGCACAAAAGGGTAAATAAAACGCGTAATAAGGCGAATCGTTAATGCTCCATTTGCTGATAACGAGCGCTTTTGTATATTCATCCCATTCTTCTAGCCTTCATCTCGCTATTGCTGACAATTGCGGGATAAATGTTGTTTGCGTTAGCGGACAATAACACGGCTTGCCTCATCCACAGGCAGCATGGGCGATTCGTTCATGTACAAGGCAAAGTTGCCGGAACGATTTAATGGAAGACGTGGTGAAGCAAATACCTTTCTCTACTATCGAGAAAAGCATATTTTGCTTGATAGCACTGACGGCTCATCGAGGTACCTGCCTGCAGCTTTACTACGCGCTGTCATTTAGCTGTTTGCCTTTATCGTTTTGTGCGGTTCTCGAACCAATGCAACCAGCGTTTTTCCTCTTCGTCGTACCAGCTTTGTGGCTGATCGGCAGCAAAAAGACGTGGAAAAAATAGTGACCGAGAGCAAGAATCGCATCTTAACGTCCTATAGGGCACAGTTACTAAAGAGCGATGAGAACACGTTGAACGGCGAATGTCGCTGAAGACAACGCTTCGACAAGTGGACTTGTCTTCATAAAGGCAGCAGCAAAAAATAACGCCACTTTTCAAACGTTGGCTCCATTGACATTGCTAGTTCAACGCTGTTCTCATCGCTCCAAGTCTCCATCTTCGCCTGAAGTTCTGTTGGGCTTGGACACTGACTATGAGACACTTATCAACGTATTCACTGGTCTGGTGGCCGATGACGCTTTCCAGCATGCTTCCTTGCAATGCGTCGGAATCTATTCCTATATCAGAGTAGCAAGAATCTGCCAAATTAATGTAGAACAACGTCTACTGATAGACAGATCTTGGCAATATTTAAGTGACGTGCAGTTCGACACAAACTGAGGTATACACATTGGAGGAGGATGAAGAGGAAGGAAAGGCAGGAAGGTTAGCCAGACGCGCGCCGGTTTCTTATTTTACGCTGGGGGAAGGCGTTTAAGATATACACATCATATGGCTATTAGCGTAATATAAATATTAAAGACACGAAATGGTAAATGATTCCAAGGAACATTGTCAAGATCCATCAGGTATTTTTTATATTTGTGAAAGTAGAGGGTAATATGCCGGAACCGTACGGCTACAATGCGACCACAGTGGACGCGAGTAGTATAACATCATCTATGCCACATCACATGTGAACTTGCCTCACTAACGTAACTCTCTAAGCCATCCTCTTTTCAATTCCTACTATTTAACCAGGATAAAAGGTGGTTCACCCACGAGGTGACAGTTGTGATAAAAAAAAAAGAACAGACCGGTCTCCTAGCAACATAAACTGGTCGGCCTCCTTCAAACCTCTCATTTTTCTTTCCCCCGACCACAACTTTGTTCTGGCAACGTTCGCCCTAATAAATAGAGCAACTTCTTTTGAGATAAGCCAACTTTATAACGTTGTAAGTCTGTGCTCAATACAGAGAATCGCAGTGGCAGCCGGGAGAGGCAGGTTTTGTGGCGCTATTGCAGAACTACTGCATTAAAGCGGCCCGTGCAACACATGACAGACTTATCTTTTCATACGAGCAAACTTAGTTCCTTGGGCATTGAGTGCGTTGTCCACATAAAAGTGACACAAAAGCAAGAACGAGGTGTGGAACGAAGTTTTGTACAAGGAACTGCATTGCAGTATGATCTTTTGCCCACATAAACTTATTTCTTGCTGCAACTAGGGAATCCCCACTCAGCAACAAGCTGTTGCATGACGCAAGGTAATGAGCTCTTCATATGCGTTACTTATAGGGCACAAAAAGTACGCGTGAAATATCTCTTACAAGATATCTGTTAAATTCTGCTTGACAAAGAATAACGCAAATATTGTTTCAGGGAGGGTTTGTTGTACATCATATTTGGATTCTTTGTTGCCCTCTACTGTCCTGTTTCTTTGCGCTACCATTGTTATCCATTTAAGCAAGTGTTGAAACAGCACACCACGACAAGAAAGTAATTTTCCGGAATAATGATGCATTGGTAAAGAAAGAACTCTATATTCGGCGTACTTCTTCCCAGCGAAACCCTCTCTTTATATATTAATTAATATAATAATTGTTCGGGTTTAACGTCCCGAAACCATGATATGTATAAACGTTCGTGGGTGTGTTTTGTGTGCGCGTGTATATAAACATATATTTTAGAGGGGGGGGGGGGCAGGGCGGAGTTTGAAATCCCGACCACCCACCTCTGGCGACGCCTATGGTATGCGTATAGTGCTACCACGACTGGACCTCATTTAGCCTCTTATATGCATACTGATGCATTACCTGCAAAATGTGACGCTACAGTTGCAGCTATATGTTCTTGCTCTTTCCAATTTCCATTATAATGTCTACTTTATCTTTCAAACAGTAAGACACACGAGCACTGAAGCACAACACAGGCGGATGGTCCATTTGTCAACGTGAGCAACAGAACATTTCCTAAGTGCCCTACACAGCTATTCTCAGGGCTTCCACTCAACGAACGGCAAGAAAGCACCCCGTATTTCAAGTGAAATGGCTTCAGAGCGAACTGCATAAGCTTTTCGCTAGCATGCTTTTATCCTAATGGTAGGACATATTGTGCAAACGGTGCCCTTGCTCTTCAAGCGCGTACAAATTTTCCTGTACAAATCTGTGCTAGGAAAACTGCGCGAAATATATTCTTTCGCAATCTGGCACTCAAGTGTGTTTATAGATTAATTTTTCAATGCTAATGTTCTCGTTACATCTTTATCTCGAATTTCGGCATCGCTGAGCCTAACGGGCCGGTAGTCTTTTATTTATTATATCGTGCATTCTTACTGTTCAGACTCGATCTCACACGTTTTCACTTTTATTTCTTTTTACTGGAAAGGTCATAATGCGAGATATTCAAACATATATACATGCAAATCTAGATGCTCCTTATAACGCTGTGCTGCGTACATCTACCCTCTCAATTCACTTAAAAATAAAGCAGACTATTTCAGGGCGCCACGAGCACGTATAGCTTACGTGCGTGGGTAGTGTAAAAAAACTTTTTTGCGTGCATTTACTTTTTTCGAAACAAGTAGTGCTTGATTATTTGTGCCAAAAATAAAAGCTAGTAGAGGCAATGCCTAGCCGAAGACTATTAATTACTGTTTCCGCATGTGGACTTATTCTCATCAGTATGTTAAATTCTATTCCGGGATTAGTAATATATAAGTAGTAGGTCCGTGCACGATTTAGAAACGAAATTTTTTAGACTACCGGCCACAGAGTTTTTTAATAGAGATAGCACATCACGAGCTCCGGGACCCATTAGTGATAATGAGTTCCCTTTTCGCGGTACGCGTGTCATGTGATTAGTTCTGAAATTATTTGATTTCATAGTCACTTGGAATCCACTGCAAGAATATGTCTCGATAAGATTTTTTCTGAATTTCATGTCATATGGCAACTGCTCTCACTCCTCCCACACAGTGACAGTAAGGCAGATGAGCTGGCCATTAGCACGTTCTTTTCTTCCCTCCCTTTTCTGCTTGACACATACATTTAACGGTCAGAGTAATGGCTAAAGCCGTTAGACAGACGAAGCTATGTGGACAAACAAACCAAGGTAGATATATGGCTTGCGGCTGCCATAGGTGCTGTTTTTAGCTGTTTTCATTGTGGCGACTTTTACGACACATTTTCAGCACTGATTTTACAGAACTCAGGAATGGAACACCCTGGTTTATGCAAGTTGATGTTTGGTTTTATATACATCTTTTTTAAGAAGCAAAGCGATAGGTCCTTGGCTTTATCGTATCGTGCTTCGTACGGTTACCTTCAATATTGCTGATTTTCCTAACACAACAACATGCATTGGTTCACAAATATTTGTTTGCAATAGTGCTCTGCAAGGACAATGTCCCGGTTTATTCTCCCACATTTTTCGATCAATTCATTCGATCCCTCGTGAGGTGGTGGATGCAGCAACAGTGCTCTCATTCCTAACGGAACTAAATAACCTGTAGCATGTCTTCCCACCATATCTATTCTTTTTGTTTTGTGACGTCGGCGCGGTTTTTCTTTTTGCTTGTTTTCATGTGACGTTAGCACGCATCTATGTATGTATTACGCTATATATAATTACATGCCATTACACGCGTTCCAAATTGTGTGTTCACGTTGTTCTTATAATATGCGTAATTTATTCTGCTACTTTTGAGTGTCATATTTATTCATATGTTACCCACTGCTACTTATGGCTTCATTTTGATGCCAACAGAAACCCTGTAAATAAATAAATAAATAAATAAATAAATAAATAAATAAATAAATAAATAAATAAATAAATAAATAAATAAATAAATCCCTTCATCGTCTTCACGCTCAATGGCCAAGACATGGACAAAAATGTTTTACAAAATGGTAATTTTTGCGAGGCTTCAAATCACTCTTCAAGTAACAGAAAAATCAGCTTATTCTTATACTTGCGAAAGGGCAAGGTTGTTTGTTTTTTGTTTGGAAATTCATTTTACAACAAAGCTTGCTAGTGTTATTGACAATACTGCGTCGCAAAAAAATTTAAAGAACAATATAGTGATCTCTAGAGAGCTACATGACCCTAAAGTTAGGAGCAACGACTCCACGCGGTGTTGCCCAGAACAAACAGAAATTAGCTAAGACAAAACAAAAATTTTCCGTCCAGAAAAAAATGAAATGTTCATCTTCCCAAATTTAGTTAACGCCTTTTTTTATAAGATATTCCAAGCTAAGGCTCTGCAGCCAAATGCAGGTGAACGCAACGAGTCGGGAATGCCTGTGGAAACAAGTACTCCCGACACTTAAAACAAGTAACACGACTCACTTAGAAAAGTTACCAGCTTTTATTTTAGTATTCAACTGTCTATTGAAAATGAAGGCTGTTTTCTAAGAGGAAGAAAATTCACAAGCCTTGAACATTGCCAACAAAAGCAGTTTTAGGGGCGAAGCTCCTTAAGGCGGCACCCGTTCGTCCCTCGTCGTGGTCGTAGTAGTGAGTAACAAGTCTTACGCTTTGACCTCCAAGGTGGTGCCGGTGGGAGATTTCTCCTGTGCGTTGTTGAACAATAAAAAATTCGCAGCGTGCGCGTTAACTAAAAGCCGAATTCTTCTGTCTCTCATTCCCCATTAGCAGCCATTGGCATGTTCCAGTAGGAAACGTTAGTAGAAGTAGAAGTGTAAGTGTTAGCTAAAAGCCGACTTCTTCTGTCTCTCATTGCCATTAGCAGCCATTGTTTACCTCCAAGGTAGTGCCTGGTGAGATTTCTCCTGTGCGTGATTAAACAATAAAAATTTTGTTCAAAACGCCGTTGATTGATGAAATAAACCAACGAAAGACGCCAGATGTTTTGTAAAAGCAGAACGAAAGAACGCCAGATGTTTTTCTTAAAGTGTAGTAGTTCTATGTAGCCACCTCGCCCGATCGTCAACGGGCCAGGTGGACCGGCAATGGCGCGAGGACCCTGCCGTACGAGAGTTAAATCACACTAAAAGACATACTTTGCGGGCGATACACTCTAGTGAGCTTTCAACTTTTCGTCTTAGTGTACATGATAAAGAAATTATTTCTACGAAAAACGCAAGGCACACCTTGAGCAATATGTTTGGTTTTGGGACGCTAAATGGAACCATGAGGCGATGCGAAGCCGGAGCACTTGCACGATCGCGTTCCGTTGGCTTTCGTTGGGCATGCTACCGACCTCGCGTCGTGGAACGCGCGTCCTGTCTTCCCTCTAGCCTTGCCTTTAATTCGCACAGGGCGAGCGGGGAATGCGGTCGCTCTTGGCGCTCTTTCGCTCGGGAGCGGACTTCTTTCTTGCATTGCACCGATCATAAGTGATAATGAAGGGACCACGTAAACCAACAGTACAATAAAAGTTTGATGTTTAATATATACACGATGTTTCACACTCTTTATATTATGTACTGGGCGCATTTCACGGAAGAGTTTCACGGTTTACAGATGATTCCCTCCGTAGCTTCGCCCCACTCATCATCATTCACCCCGTGGATATGCTGTGATTTTTTTTAAAACTAAACTTGACGTTAAATTACTAAGATAGGAAAAAAAAGAGGCCGTCCCGCGTAGACAACGTTAATACACTAACGATTGAAAGGGAACCAAACAGTTTGACTTCGTAATGCCAAACTGAGGAAGAAAAAAGAAATTTTTAAAAGGCTAATGCGAGATGGCCAGAACGCACTGCACTTGAAGTCTTGGTCCACATTAAGAGCTCCATTACGGGTTAGTAAGATTTATATGTAATATTGCTGTTGATACCCCGCATTTCTCATGGCCTGACTGCGGTACTTAAGTGCTTTGGTGAAGCCTTAACCACGCTTGGTCTGCGTTTTATTTAGACTTGGTGTAGCGCTTGAAGGCTAGTTCAGTTAATCTTCCGAGCGGCGATTCGCGCAGCTGTTTCAGGCAAGCTTTATTCCTTGACGTGCTCTGTGAGGCCGCGTTAAAAAGTGTTACGTGTTTTGCTCATTTCTTCAACGTATGACATCAAGATGTCTCGTTTTTATGTTTCATAGCTGAAAGTTTGCTCAGTGCTTAATTCGTGCCAAGCAGCCCAACCCATGTGAATTGATTTTTTTTTTTTGCTGAGTAGTTACAGATATGTTTTGCTTGCTATTAACGTAGCACGTGGATAAAGGGGAGCGTAAATATGCACAAATCACACGAGTACACACAAAGCGACGTTGCGAGTTACACAGCCTTCTGACGACGTTTAATCACAACTTTACTGTTCTACGATGTCAGTTTGCTGGCGTTATTTGACGTTATACCAGTTCGCTTTCTTCTGCACGGATTACCCATATCAACTCTTTCCCTACCGGAAACGAGGTCAGCTGACCCACGCGGTTTGTACTGCTCCCTCCCACCGATGACGAGCTGGGCTGTTCACGCTGAAACAAGTGTTAGATAGTGCAGCAGTTAAACTACCCTCTTCATTTTCTTAAGTTCTCTTTAGCTTCAACAGATGGTACAAAGACACAAGCAATGAACTTTAATAAACAGACAATGCACTTTAATGTGAAGCTGGTAAAGTAAAAAAAAATTTCAAACGCGCTCGAAGCTTGAATTTCAGTCGAGAGGGGATTGATTGCCGTTAGCGCGATGAAAAAAATGGTGACCTCGTCTGTGCGCCCAGGCCGCATGCGTGCCTCAAGCTGCTGCGCTAGGAAAAAAGAAGACAAAAAAGCCTGTTTAACAAAGCTTTGTCGGACTCTGAGAATGAAGAACGATTTATGTTCTGCGAGTGCGGCAGCGGGCACACACAGTAGCATGTCTTGTGTAAATCATCGGATTCAGACAACTACCACGTCCCGACGTATCGGTAGTGGTCGGCGATAGAAGCAAATAATATGGTTAATCCCTCCGTCGTATGATGCGGTATAAAACGAAAGTGAAGCATGTCCTCGCATAAGTAGGTGATTGTTATACTTGTGCACTGACATGCGTACAAAGGCCTTGCACAATGCCTATTAGTGTTTGGACGCTATACCCCCCTGCTTTTAGTAGCACCCATGTTGACGCTTGGTGGCACATCTCCATCCCGTCGACTAACGTACGTGAACATGATTAAACCTTTGTGGTAGCTGTAGTAGTTTACGTACACCTCGACACAGCATATGGTGAATACCGGGCAAAGATGGCTTCAAGATGCGCATAACTCGACATGCACTCTTTGAAGCTCCGTCATTTGAGAAGATAAAAACCATGGTGTGCGCTCCCTAGCAGTCGGTGCCAGTGCACTCGAAGCTGTGTGGCGGAGAAACACCCTTAGTCCATTTAGAAACGGCCCCACGCTGGTCAGGAGGCGTCACACGCTGACGCGCAAGGCGTGTCGCGCAACTGCTTCGTCACCGAATCGAATCAGCATGGACGCCGCATTTCTCCGACCATAGTTTTTTAAAGTATTGCAATGAAAGCCTCCACCACGCTGACACTACCGAAACGCTCGCACTCGGTACTCGTTAGTGTCATCGTGCATTAATCGTCGCCTCACAGGTTGGCCACGGCAACGCGCTGTTGGTGCGCTGCTCAGGCCGTTCCGTTCTCAAGGAGACAGCGTAATCAGAGAAGGTGGTGGGACAGCCATAAGAGCGTCGGTTATTACACGTTGAGCTTCTTTACTGAACTTTAGGGAGCCTACATGGCCGGAATGGCCAG
Source organism: Rhipicephalus sanguineus (assembly GCF_013339695.2). NCBI lineage: Eukaryota > Metazoa > Arthropoda > Arachnida > Ixodida > Ixodidae > Rhipicephalus > Rhipicephalus sanguineus. The sequence continues at coordinate 64,213,793 of NC_051177.1, read as the reverse complement.
GCATGTAGGCTCCCTAATGAGCTTAGGCTAAGGTCGCCATCGTGCGGAATGTTAGAGTTGACAAAATATCCTACCACGGCCGAGCTAGAAATGCGACAGGAAATGAGTCGCGTGTAGAGTCCCCCCTCTAGTGTGGCCGTGATGTCTCACGGTTCGAGCAGGGAACGCGGTGTGACAGCCAGGCTGCCAGGCGAGCGTCGCAGAGCTTTTTCTTATTATGAATGGATACTATGAGCGAGGCTTGGGCTGAAGCCGCCACTTTGTGGGGTAAGGCGTTGACAAAATTACACTTCTTTTGGAAACGCGCCGAAAGGGAAGGCCGTAGCAACGGTGCAACGGCGCGTTGCCGGAGCCAATCGCGGAGGACATGCGTTGCTTCACTCTACTGCTCCTAGACGGCGACCCCACCCCGCCAAACCAGAGCACTGTGAGAGAAAAGTGAGAGGTAAAAGGCGCGTTCGTGAAGCCTCCTGTGACCTTGGCGCAGTGGTTAGCGTGTCCATCAAATGTCGTAGCGGAACGACAGGTTGTAGGTTCGACTCCTGTTTACAGAACTTTTTCCTTAAGTTTTTTTTTGTCTTTGTTGTCTGATCCTGTGCATTTTGCGGACGTATTTCCCTGGCGGAAATACGTCATGAGCAGGGGCGTAGCCAGAAATGTTTTTCGGGAGGGTTCAACCATACTTTATGTATGTGCGTGCGTGCGTTTGTATGTGCTCGTGTATATATACGCAAGCAAAATTGAAAAATTTCGGGGAGGGTTTGAACCCCCCCCCCCTGGCTACGCCCCTGGTCATGAGAGTCTCGGTGGATCCTGGCATAAGACACTTTAGTGCTAAAAACCCCACCGTCGCGTCCAATGTTTGTTTTCATGGACTTACTTGTCACTACGCTTTATTTTTTTTAATATTAAGAGCGACGTTTACTCTTTCAAAGATATTATTGCCTTCGTCATACAGTACATCTCTGTAAAAAATTTTCCCTTACGTGTCAAGGCGTATGCTTGCATGGCATTAAGCCCATGCCGTCGTGCTTAAACGATGACTGCTGCTTTTCTCAAGGTGACTCCCTGCACGAGCTCATGCATTTGTAAGCACTGGAGCTCTGCTTAAGTCATAAAAGTATTTACGCGCATAGAAAAAAAAGAGACGTCTTTCTAGCTTTACAAACACCTAGCATTTTCTTAGCACGCGCTTTGCGTGCGAAGTAGGGTGGGAAAGTGCCTGCGCATGTTTTGGTGGGAAATATATGTGCGAGGATAGATGAACAAAAGCCACTCAAAGAACGTACAAGAAAGCCTAAGTACCAGCAGAGCTCTCCTAAAAATAAAAAAAAACAATGTACTCTGGTATAATCCAGAGCACTGACTTCGGAAAAATAAATCCAAGACTTTCAAGAAACTAAGGGCACTTCATTCAGCACGCACAAAAAACGCTGGCGCCCCCTGATGCACTGCTGAAGCTGGAAATAGCTGTTTACTTTTTACACAGAACAAAAAATAGAGATTTCAAAAACCAAACCGAAACTTGGTTCTGCAAACAAAAAGGAAAGTCTACGAAAAAGCTCCCACGAAGTGCGAATCGCCTAAAGTTCTGCGTTGAAGATAGCGAGATGGGCGTGCATACAGCAATTCTCGGTGTTTTCTCAGTTTTTTTCTTTGGCTCCTGCAAGAACGCTCTCGAAATGGGTCACCAGAAACTGTCTTCGAAAAAGCAATACTGAAGTGGGTGTGTGTAGGCGAATGGTACTCTTCGACACGCCCACTTCTTGAACGTGGGCGAGGTTCCTAAGCTCACATCGAGTGCATAACAGTACGTCAGTAAAATTATCCCCCAGCAGCACGTTCCTGCACCTTTTCTTTTTTTTTTTTTGCAGACACCCCAGCTAGAGCGATCCGTTTGAACGAGAGATTGTCGTGGGCCAGTGTCGTGTCCAGTGCCATGCCGTGGGCCAGTGTGCGCTATTCGCTGAATTCATCATTCAAGGGCTCATTTTTGAGCAATTGATCTTTAAAGGGCTGTGATAGTATCTAGAAATCCGTGTTTTCAGTAGTTTTGATGCCATTTTTAGTTAGCATGCACCATTTCAGAACAAGCAAATTGGCGTGGTCGACCATTGGCGTAGTCCACCAGACACGCAAGCTTTAAGTTCGAATACTTTTGTCCCTTTGCTCATAAGAAATATGTAAAATAAATTTGAGCAATCGCTCAAACTGATGTAGTGCCCTGCGGTAGTGCCGGCACTCTTTCTCTATTTCATTTTTTGTATATACTGTTTTTCACCAATACTAGGGTTCAAGCAAGGCATCCGAGTTAGTAATTAAGGTGTCAACGATCCAAACATTACATTGAACAGAGCCGAGGTGCCGCCTAGGCCGAATGTACATAAAAGGTAACCACTTTTTCTCTTTTCTGCTACAATACACAATATGCGTGCGATATTGGCAACATTGTATGAACGATGACAGCGTTTATTTCAGTTTTTTTTGGCTTGGAACCAGCTTATATCCTAGCGAGGTACTGTAATTCTGCAGGGCCATATTCGTACATGATGATCCCTCACTGAGGTAATCTGTCTAGCGTAGTTTTCCTGTGACGAGTGGGCGCTCAAACACACAGGACTGCGCTCGTCCTGTGTGTTTGTACCTGCTTAGTTTATGTCTTTTAGTGCTGCTTCAAAGAGTCATCATGGTATTTGTAGGGTGTAAAGTAACCATCTTGGCAATTCAGTAGCACTGACACTTGGGCGAGTTGGTGAGGGCGAATATATTTGGAGTAGACTCAGAAAACACGCGTCAATAATTTTATTTTCTCGTTATTTGTGAAATGGGAACATTGTCCATTCGTCATTCCCCTCTCACAGGTTGAAGGTAAAAAAAAATCTCGTACACGTTTCTCTTTAACATAAACCTTCCTCGCCGCTTTACGCCAAATTGATTTGCCAAGTTCAGCCTATTCTCCATTTGATACGACTACCATTTTTCCCCTGCTGATACAATCCAATGACCTGTAATATCCCCTCTTCAAACAAGCAGTCTGAAAGAATAAAGGTGCCCACACGTGTTTCTACCATCTGCGGTAATATCCCTTGTGCTAAAAACTGTCTGAAAGTTATGTTTTGCACAAAAGAGAACTTTGAAGTATGCAGCATAATAAATTCTTAGTCATATCGACGAAATGCCGCAATGCAGAATGTTCGTGGAAGAGAATACTAAGGCCAAACATAGTTCTAACTTTGTGGTTTTGTCGTTATTTAAACTAAGGTCGTCATTTAAAAAAGTGGCAAGTATAATTCCTCGAGGTACTATCGAAATAGTTTTGTAGCAATTAAGGTATCTGGTTTTACACAACGCACATTTGACGGTGTGCTCATACATATTATAAATAATGTAACTACAATAAAACTACAATATTCTACATGAACCATAAGTTTGTAGCGTTATTAGACGAATCAATACACGTAAACATTAGGAAGAGACGTTGATTTTAAAGAAGTGTTGCAAGGTTAGGCTGGCAATTTTTTCTATGTAGTGGCGTTATTTCTTTTTGCGCTAGTAATACAGATTTACTGTACCATATTCTCTGCGGTTCCACGCTTATGCTCAAATATATTGTAACGAGGAAGTCAGAGATGAATTTATATTTACAGTGCATTGTACAACTGCCCACAATGTGATGAATCAACGCAAAAGCTTAGTCGCACCCTCATCTCCTTCATTTTGTTCCGTCCTCGTGCTCATGCTCCGCTAACCATGCTCTGACATTAGAGAGTTTTAGAATTGGGCATCAAGGAGCTTGGAGACCCAAGCAATTTGCGAGCCGCCAGGGTGCATGCGCAGAATCCTAGCCACTCGGGCTCTTGTGTTTGCGTTGTACCAAGAACGAAAAATTGAAAACTAGCTTGCGTCCCCAAGGCGTCTAGGGTCGCCACTGAGTTGATGCGGACGCATTGCGGGCCACGACGCAGTATGGCCTGCATCTCGCATGATTTTAATTTCGCCACGTGTGGCGCCCCGCGCGTTTGACCCAACCCACAAACTCTGCTGCTCCTCCGAGAACACGAGCAGCTTCCCAAACGCAGCTTTGCACCCGGTGTCTTGGGTCCCCAATCCTAAAACTCTCTATTATTCCTGGGAGTGAAACTTTTAAAAGGTGTGGCCCAACTGTTCAGAACAATTTCAGGAAAGGCATAGAAGCTATATTATTCTATAATCAGATGAAGTATTATTGTCTTCTGCTTTATCATTGCGAACATATTTTCACCCAACATTAGGGAAGGGGCCTAATACTACTTCAAGAATGGTAATCGCTGGGGTTTTACGTCCCAAAACTAGGCTATGATTTTGAGGGACGCTGTAGTGGAGGGTGCCTCACCCCCTGGGGCTTTCTGACATGCACTAAATCTAAGTACGCAGGTCTCTAGCATTTCGCCGCCATCGAAATGCGGTCGCCGCGGCTGGGATTCGATCCCGAGGCATCCTGTTCGGCTGTCCAGCACCACAACCACTAAACCACCATGGCGGGTACTAGTTCGAGATTGCATGTGAATGCAATACAGGGTGTTTCAAGAAATGTGTCCAACCTTCTAAAAAATCAGGAAAATGCGATATTTGATTGCTGCCTTCAGAATCGGCTTTTCTGTAGTGGCAGGGATTTTAAGATGGTTAAAGAAATTATTTGAGGCTGTAATTAAAAAAGTTAAATTAATTAACTTTTTAATTAGTGGAGTTAGGTGGTTGTGTCAAATGGGAGAATCGAAGTTCTTCATGCCACAAACCCAACCCTACTTTGAGATTTCGAAAAAGTGGAATCTAGTAATAATTACGAAGTAATGAAGTTCAACCAAATTCAATGGCGAAACCTAAACAGAAACATGGAAGAACGCAACTGCCATATTCTTCCGAGACGTCCAAAATGAGTGAATTACTTTTTCTGCAGCGCTAGGCATCTGAAGATGGTTAGAGACACGACTTGAGACAGTAATTAAGAAAATTAAATTATTTAACTTTTTAATTAGTGGAGTTAGGTGATTGTGTCAAATTGGGGAATTGAAGTTCTTCGTGCTAGAAACCCATCCCAACATTGACATTTCGAAAAAGCGGTCTCCAGTAATAATTACAAAGTAATGAAATTCAACCGACTTCGATGGCTTTCGCTGTTCAAAGCCGTTGCATTTCGTTAAATTTCATTACGCCACAACAATTACTAGAGGACGCTTTTTAGAAATCTCAAAGCTCGGATGGGTTCCTCGCATGAAAAACTTCAATTCTCCCATTTGGCACAATCACCTAACTCCACTAATTAAAAAGTTAATTAATATAACTTTCTTAATTACTGTCCTAAATGATGTCCTTAACTACCTTAAGATTCCTGCCGCTACAGAAAAAGCAATTGTGAAAGCCCCGAGCAAATATCGCATTTTCGTGATTTTTTGCGAAGGTTGGACACATTTCTTGAAACACCCTGTATAAGATGGGTTCCCAATAGCAAATTCTACTGAACAGTCCTAGACATTGATTCCTTACTAGAAGCGTTAGACCCACGTTTAAATTTACGCAGTTGCATCTCCTCTGCAAGTATAATAACAGCTGGAAATGGTACACACCGGGCAAATACTTTTACCAACATACTCAAGTAATCAGTGCCAAGCATTACCAAAGGCATATTTGCTTGTAAATCTTTAAATCTGATATCACCCATTATTCGTGCGCAACACTCCATATACCTGGAGCGATTCAACAATACACCACTTTTTTTTTTTTTTGGCAAGTGGGCTTTTTCTGCTGGCAGTAAAGCGCAGCCGGCAAAACACGCTTTACAGGTTAAAAGGCTGAGTCTCGCGTGGATGCGGATAGAAAAGTTTTATCGTATTTTATTGTGACAGCACTTACAGCCACGCTCGTAGCAAACATCCGCCGTCATCATCATGTTACACGGGAGATAATACCTCTGTGAGTGGTGTGCCGTCGGTGCGAGGAGATGCGTGCGGGTGTGAGCCGAGAAAAATTTTGAATTCGTGCTTGCTGACTTCCCGCGCATCAGCGTAAGAGGTAGGGTAAATTGTAGGTGTTTCGTGCACAAAAAAGCATTAGTTATTATGAGTGTGCTTCCTCTTGTCCAAGTGGTCCGTTCGTGCGTGGCCTGGCCACGCCCCGCGGCCGGGCCGTGCATTCTAGAAGCGAAGCAGCGGCGCTCACGCTCTACCTAGCAAGTAACTTGCGGTGGATAAAAGCATTGGCATACGGCTGAAAACGAGCAAGCCGGGATGCCTGTTTGATACTTTTGCGTTGTCTTCAGTGCGTTTAGTGAGTTTGTCCACTGTGCTGTGCGAAAAATTTTTTTTTTCTTTCTGAAGCAGTACCGAGATATTTTGCACCTGTGTTTTGCCTGGTACACAATAAGTAGGCGGAAGAACGCAACTTCAAAATGACGGTTCAAACGTCGGAATTGCTTAGTGGCTGTGACATTGCGCTGCTGAACTTGAGTTCGCGTATTCAATTTCTGTAGATGAGCAGAAAATCACGAGATTTAATGGCCAGTAAAGGACTAATATTTCAAACATTGAGACGAAATTAACAAAAGATATGCTTATGCGTCCTTGGAACTTGGTTTTATTTTATTTTGATTTTATTGATTCATCACAATACATGTGATCGGAGGCGAAGGGAAAAGCCATTTGAATGGCTTGAGGGAGTCCTTCGCCCCCGTACAAAGACAGCAGCTCAGTTACAAGCATGTTCTTGACACTGTTAACACAAAAATTTGTAATGAATCATGTTCAGCAAAATATGAATGGAAACGAACCACCAAAATATACATCGATTGTTAGTTACCCTTTACAGAACGTCCTGCATTTTCATACATCCTGTTTAGATCTGCGTGATGGACCAACACAACACTGCATCACTACTATAGTATTGCATTAGTGACAGTTTAAGTGTTTATTTATATATAAAGTCAAACAATTTTAGACGAAGGGCTTAAGTTAAGGAAAAATCATACAATTCAGACAATTTTACATCGCGAATATCAATTTGTTTATTCTTGTAATCTTTTGATAAACGCGGAAGCTTATTACGAGCCATTTGCCGACCGTAACCAGTTCGACAATGCGGAACATCCCATGTACCGGTTGTTCGTATATTACATGATGGTTCTTTCGGACACAACTTTACTAATCCCATGAAAAGAGAATTCTGGTGCTCGTAATGTATTCGATATTCACGGAGCAATCTGTACACGTATATGTCTTGTGTTTTTATTATTTTGAATCTTCTAAATAGCCCTTCAGAAGGATGCACAGTTGGTACATTTGCAATTATTCTCAAAAATGTTTTTGCATAAGTAATAGCTGCAAGAGGTTGGAACTAAATGGTAGTAGTTTAAATACGACGGGAAAAGGGCATTATAAATCAACAATTTCACTGGTTTAGGGATTAGATAGCGGTTTTGACTCACAATACCAGTTACCGCACCTAACTTTTGTAATACTGCATTTACGTGCTCATCCCACTGCAGTGATTTTTAAAAATGCACGCCAAGTACCTTAATAGATTCAACCAACTCTCTGAGCCGCGATAAACAAGGTTGTGTTTTGCAGAAACCTGCCTGCCAATGGAATGAAAAACCACGACCTTCGTCATTTTTTGTATTTATTTTTAACTGGTTATTGGCTGCCCATGTGCTGCCCATTGGCCAATTTCGCTTAATATATATCGAACAAAAATAACTGGCTGAAATTTTTTCGCAGAAACATTTTTTTGTGACGGCGACGGCATTGAATTCTTTGTAAGAACTAACATGCATAACTTACTCTAACTCAGAAATCACATGAAGTGTTCTGCTAAGTATTATGTAGCCTTATGCAGATTTCCATAGCGTGCAAGGATTTTTTTTTTCCTTCACACCTTACCCACAAAGACATTCACGATTGTCCTGAGTTTAACTGCACACAATGGTGCACGCTGCCAACCGTGAATGGTGACGTTCCTGAGAAGCTTGTTCTTGTCCTGATAGCCGTTTGGCTATCCTTTACTGTGCAGCAGCACCGCGGCATTTTGTCATTGGGGGTCAGATATGAAAAGAGAAGAATGGAGAGCGCGGCGGGTGACGGGGTCACGCAGGCCTCAGCAGGATTTCATATATCCGTAGGGGATTATATGCATGCCTGTTGACGCGGGCGGAACGCAGCAGATGTAATCCCAACAGAATAGGCAGGGATGAAAGACGCTGCCGGGAAAGAACCGAAAGGCACTGAAGCGACCTATATTACGGATTTGAAGGACACAACTCTATGCGTAAGCAAAGAGTGAGGACTAACCCGCCTGGGGTTTAGGGGTGTTATTCGCTTTGCATGCTTTGGTATATAAAAAGTAGCTCCAGATTCCTGTCTCTCTGCTCAGATTGCGCGTCGCCTATTTCTGCGTATACAAGGAGACGCGTTTGCAATTCTGTGCTGTTGCCAATCGTAATAGTATTGCTTTTTATTCGCATCTCGGTAGAATCGCGTTAAAGCTATGGCTATTCATCATCATCATCGTCATTTATTTGACCCTGAAAGGCTCTTTGGGGCATTACATAAAGGGGAGGGGGGAGCAGAACGAGCAGTAAAAGCATACCACTAGATAAAAAAGAAAACAAAATAATAGTAGTAGTAAAAATAGACAAGCAATAATTGCGCGGAATCCGAGAACATACTCACACAAAATGTACTCATACGAAGGATCAATACAACAACGTAAGTGGAGTGTTAATCAGTTTCCAATTCTAAGTGTGGTATTAGTAGCTGTTTGAATATTCACGAGTCACGCTCTGAAGCGATGGCTTCCGGTAAGGCATTCCATTGCTCGATGAAGACAAGAAGAAATAATTTGGTAAATGCGGTGGTCCTTCCAAAAAGTCGTAGGAGGCTTCTGGAATGCAATAGGCGACGTGAATAGCGGGCGGAAGGAAGTAATCAAGAACCATGTAAGTTAGGATAGCAATAATACACCTTATGAAACAGAGCCGAGAAAGTCTGTCTTTCAGCTAGATTATGCAAGTCTAAAGACTCGTGATAAAAGTGATGCTTGATCAGTGATCGTAGTTAGACGTAATGAACCGGGTGGCTAGGTTTTGAGCGGCTATTTCTAGGGATGCAGTTCATGGAATTTTTCTCAGATATTTTTACTCCAATACTTTGGTGATAGTTCATGTTCAAGTTTGGAACGGGCATACGACCTCTCGTTGTGTAACTGGACTAAAATATCGCTGTGTATCGAGCATATTTCACATTGTCCATGTCATCTCCTTGCAAATGAATGCATGAGCTTTCCATTAAGCTTATTATTCCTTTGATTTGCCCGGGAAATAAAAAAAGCAGATGTGAAGTCCATAAGGCTTACTGGATTCAAGTCGGATTTATTGAGATAGTCATTATATGAAGATTCCAGGAGCATTTTTCCGTTGAGGTCGGTGTTGCCACCATTCTCTGCTTAAGGTTCATATCAGTAACAACGCTCTGTGCACTGACCATAAAACAATGGTCACTTAGCGCGAAAAACGGAGGGGAATAGAGCAATGTGAGCGCTGAATTTCGACTGTTTTATTAAAACAAGGTACGTAAGCTATGCAACATTTTGTCTGCGCAAAGTAGCGAACAACATATCATCACGCATCACTTGATCCATAAACTGTCTGAAGGTAAGAGGGAAATTGATGCGTCGCTGATACATGATTCGCCCAAAGTCCTAATGTGAAAGTCCTCCAACAATTCTCGTGCGGTCGTAATGTTGCCTCCGCTGAGAATCCTTATCTTGTCCAGTCGTAGCTTATACTGATGAGCATAGCAATGGACAGGCCGATGCGCTCCCTCATTACCTTTTAACGCGATAGCGTTAGAGAGCTCGTGTCGCAGAAATTCCGCTATCGCCGTCGGCACCGTTGGTTGTGAGCGAAAAATCGTCCGTGACCGAAAAATCGAGACAGAAGCAAATAAAACAAACAACAAAAATCTTCGGTTCTACTGAGGATCGAACCCGGGCCGTTCGCGTGGCACGCAGGTGTCCTACCACAAAGCCAACATGTAACTTGCAGCTACGTCGGAAAAAAACACTACATAAATGCCATGTAGTGGAAGGAGTCTCCTTAACGCATTTTGTTCGGCAGGTGTCACGACGAAAACGAGCCCATTCGGCGATTTGTAGGTGCATAGGCGAAGCCATCAAACTACGTCGAAAAAGGCCGGGATAGTGCAGCTATCGCCGCTAAAAACACACACGAACTTTCAAACAGCTCTAAAGATGGACAACTATGTTCATCTAGCGGAAAACATTTCAAGCGAACGCCAGTTTCTAGAAGAGGCGTTGATCAAGAAAACAGCAAACGCTAGGTAATGTGCTGCCATCTGTGAGGCATCCTGAGAAATATCTCTCAACCCTTTATGGCCTCCGAGATGGCGGACGCGCGGCGCATATCTTGGAGGCCATGCGACTCTTGCTTTAGATCAAAAGCTTGCACCATTCGCGCGAGCGCGCGCGTGTGTGTCTGTGTGCGTGTGTGTGTAACAATACACATTAATAAGTATGCACTTAGTGGTTGAAGTGCGCACTAGGGGCCGGATTTCGCTATCGCGTTCAACTCTTAAAGGCGAAGCTTAAGGGTCCCCCAATTTTTAAAGCTAGCTCGTGTTCCTCGCCCGCTCATTCACAACGGCCGCCTAGCCCACAGACGAGCGACTAGCCGACCGACCGAGTAGCATAAATCGACTAACCCGACAGCAAATACTGCTGAGGCACATCGCCAACCTCGTGGCACGTTTTATGTGTGAGCGAAATTCTGCGAGCGCTGCGTGCAAGTGCGGCTCAAGCAGAGATGAAAGGGGCTTCCGTCGCGCTAAAGCCGTGTGAAAAAACTCCAGGCCTGCGCGGAAAGCGCAGCACAGTCACAGCGAAAGCTGGAAGAACGGTATTTCCAGAGCCCGTTATAAACTCTCTTCTGACTACTAATACAAGTTCATTAGCAACGTACCCACTATGCCGCAAATCATAATTTTTGGGAAGTTGGGAAGTACCCACCACGACATTATTCGTTATTCTGCGGAGAAGCGAGGTACCACCTGTGAGGCATTATGTGCACTTTGTTATTGCGGTGGTTGATGATGATGAAGCATTATGGCTGAGGCCTTTGTAATGGGTTGGAAGCTTTAAACGACCGACTAGTTAACTAATTCATATTGTGTGACGCCCGGTCGTTATTTAACTGTCCCTCCACGCATTATAACATACGTTAACCGGAGAAACGGAGAGCGAGAGAGAGAAGGAATTAACTTTATTGAGAGCCTGAGGAAATGGATCATGGGAGCCTTATGGGCTTTCTTGGCAACCAATAGAAGTGCACTTGCAAGGAACCCACTACGCTATAAATCATCATAATTTTTGTGAAGTAGGGAAGCAGCCACTATGCAATTTTTCGTCATTCTGCGGAGAACCGTGGTACTCGCTAAACACCTGTAAAGTATTATGTGCACTTTGTTGATGCTGTCGCTGATGACGATGAAGAATTCTCGTAGAGGCCTTTGTAATGGGTTGTAAGCACTCAACAACCCACTCTTTGCGCAATTTGCATTGTGTGACGCCCGGTTACAGAATTCGCGTTTGTGTGACGCCTGGTTGTTATTTTACTCTTCTACCGCACCACATTACATATGTTAATGTGGTTCCCTCCCGACAAGAATCCTGTATAGGGTCTTTTTACAAAGCAGCTGGTTTCGAGCACCGGCATGGCCCTGAGGTAGAACACTGGGATCCCACGCAGAGGGCCCAGGTTCGAACCTGAAAATTTTTCTTATTCCCTTTTTTTTTTCTTATTTCGTGCGATAGTGGGTACGGACACCGGCGGCGGCGGCGGACAACTACGGCGCCAAAAACGGCCGTTAAAACGATCTCATAACAGTTTTCGCTGTAAAAAGGAAGTGGAGGGGGTTGGGGAGACGACGTCATTTCTTCAATATTGCGACTGCTATTGCTTGTGGTAACCACGTCATCCGGCTGCAAATATGACCGCTAAAAGTAATGCGGGCTCCGATGTTGCTGTTAGAGTCAAAGTTGTGCCAATGCGACACGAATTGTACAGGCTGGAAACCAAAGTAGTACATTACTTAGCACTAAATGTTCGCGTTTTAATCCATGACTACTGGACATGCTCTCGATTCAACGTCAGATCTATAAAAAGGGCACTGCGCTACATCAGAAGGTTCATATAAGTAACCCTACATAGCCTTATGCCTTTATACTTGCATGTTACTTCCAGAGCAGCTCTCAACATGCCCATCCTATGCAAATTAGATCTATGTGTAGCTCTAGTGAACTGTAAAGAAAACTTCACAAGGAACAGATCGCTTTCTGCACTTTGCGCAATGGTGATGGGGTCAACGCCCCATTGCCAGAGTTCGACAACGCGGTCAGTGTATTTTGTCCGACACCATTAAGAATGCCTTTCCTAACGCCTCTTCAGTCAGGTTTTTCATGATCATTGAGCATCGACTCGGCTGCCAGCGAGCGGTTCCAACTTAGTATTCAATGAAATTGACATCGGGAACCCCAACTACAAGCGAGCGCATATTCAACGTGTAGGATTACGCCAGCAAAAAAGACAGAAACATAATATTTTACACAATGTTCAAGCGAGCAGTCAATGCGCCCTCCTAACTGAAATTTGGAAAGAAACGATCAAAAATATCAATATCAGAAGACAAGCGTGTTGCATTAGTAAATGGTACGCCGGCGCACTTAATAGAATAAAAGAGATGACGTGGGGAAAAAGTATGCAGCAGCTTTGCCTTTTTTAGAACCAACGTATCTGCGCGAAAGGTAGGCAAACCCGTATAGCAGCTCGAAGTATAAACAAAAATGCTAATATGGCAAGCGTAGATGAGAAAGTGGAAAACGTGAATTATGCAGGAAATGGGAGCAGGAGGAGACATAGGCGTAGGCAAAAGAGCACAGCAGGCGTATAGGTTATGTAAGGGGTTCAGATACGAGCCTCGTCGAATCGGAGTAATCAAATTTGGACGCCAATCCGGAGCAAAGTTGTACATTTGGAAGCGGACGAAAGTAGAACAAAAAGAAAAAGGAGCGAACGGGCAGAATTTTTGCATACGAAATGCGGCAAACGAGCACTGTTGGAATAGGAACAGAGGAAACAAAAAAACATATAACACTGAACGTTCAGTGTTTAGACTACGGTAATCGATATACGACCAACGCAGTCAACGGCCAGCGCTTTTTCCAGTATTATGTTTTCTTTGCGCTCAGTTCCTGCTCACGCTCACGATGTATTCCAGAATGAGATGGATAGCAAAGGAGGGTTCTTTGAGGGCCTGTATGTTGAAACTGCAGGTCCAGCCACAGCGTGGTTCGGGCTCGTGCTTTCTAATAGGGAACATTCACTACCCACGGCTCGCTCGTCCGGTCAGTAACGTAATTGTCATGAGGCTTGCTTCCTTGAAGCTCATCAGGCCTTATTGTAAACGTGAGTAGACCTCTATTGCTGCTTCGAACTTGTGCCTCCAACCTTTTGGAAAAGTGAGGGGTTGTATTTCGGCTTCCGGCTTCCGGGTAAAATTATGCTTATTCAGAGGTTGGTCACTGTAAAAAGAGTGCCCGAGTTCCCGTGATAAAGGAACCACTCCTCCTAGACCAATCTTTTGCTCCAATGACGACATTCTCCCAGCTTACCACAATTCAAAAATATGTTGCCATTATGTTTTTAGCCCGCGATCGTTTTTTCTGAGCTCACTAGAAGTCGTGAATCACTTCGAACCATTTCGCAGGGTTTTACAAATAGCCAATCAAAGGTGCAAATGAGCCGTGGGAAGGTCCGATGCATTCATTTCTGCAAACCGGATTACGTTTTCTCAAACGGAAGTTATATGCTTCATACACTTGATGTAGGTTTTGTCCCAAAAAACGTTCTCGCTCAGTCCTTCTGAATGCTACACCTGCCCCCTGAAAACAAGAACGACAACAACAAGAACAACAACAACAACAACGTCATCGCCAAAGTGTTCGACAGGAGTGAACTTTGTCTCACGAACGAAAGTACTGCGGCACTCACGAACCTAAATGTAGCGGTAGGTGCTCCAGTCTGGTTGAGAATCTCGCACTCTGCCGTCAAGATTGCAATTGACAATCCATTTCATCGTGTACCTGTCGCACTTGATGCGAACTTCTTTCCATTCTCGATCCATTTCATGAGCCTCCGCACTGAACAAAATGTATGGCTCATCCCTCCGTCGTACGAATCGGCATAACACGAAAGTGAAAGGTGTCTTTACAAAAGCAGCTGAATGTTCATTGTACATTTATAAATGACAGCTCGCGCAATGTCTGCTGGTGCTTGGCGGCTATAGAACCATTTGACGTGGAGGCACCTACGTGGATGCCTGCTAGCACATCTCCGTCCCGAGGACTAACGTCAATGATCAAGATAATAAACCTTTGTTGTAGCTGAACTAGTTAACACAAACCCAGATACAGCGTACGATGAATTCCGCGCAAAGATGGCTTCAACAAGCACATAATCACTAGGGCTCGATATGCGCTCATGGAAAGCGTCGTCATTTGAGAAAAGAAACGTGCGCTCTCCAGTAAATAGGTAACCTACACTTCTGCTCGTCCATACACTACCACAGAGCGCTTCAAGAAAGCGAGAGGCAGAGCTCGTACCTTGAGCCGTGAACGCGCTAAGGCGCCCCGCTGCCCACTGGCGTGTCTCACTGCAACAATGCACTAACAGAATCTGTATTGACACCGTGATTGAAACGAAATGAGGCAGCAATCGGGGAGCCAGCGTCCGCTGCGCTGAGACTACCGAAGCGTGTCCTGTAGGCGCTCGTTTGTGTCATGATGGGGCACTTCTTTTCTTCAAGACGGCGACACCACCCCACGCCAACAAGGTCACTGTGAAATGGAGATGATGTGAAATATATAAGACACGTTTGTAAAGGTTCATGTATGAGTGTCGGTGGCGCAGTGGTTAAAGCGCCTGAATCCCATCGTCGCGAATATAGAGGTCGTGGGTTCGACTCACACGTCATCCGTGTTCTTATTTATCATCTGTTCATCTGAATTTCACCGACACCACATTCGTGACGGAAATGATGTGAGTGAAGTCTTGGTGGACCCCGGCATGAAACTCTTTCGTGTTAATAAATTGGTAATATTCCTGATCCTAGGGGCCTTGCTTGAATGGCTTCTTCTGGAGATGTCTTTCTTTCCTGGTGTTCCCTCAGGCTTTGCAATATGAGGAAAGAACTGTCCTTTCTTGACAGACGTATGCAAGACGACATCTCGTAGTCCCGACCAACAATCCTTAAAGCTATAGCTAGTTTGGACCGAAGCAAACAGAATATTGGATGAGAATACCCCACGACAGGACGAGTTCTGCGTCTGCTATCGCTTCGTATCACGTGTTCCATGTATGTGCAGTAACACTTCAAATATCCGCGCTTTGCTGCACCTTGCGTACAACAAATATTCGTGCTTCCTTGCGCATCGGTGTGTGCAGCTCAGAACATCGCATAAGTTCTTCGCCCGCAACGTGTGCGCACAGCAGTTGTGTCCTTTTTTATTCAGAGCTTTACATTGTCTGCTCTAATTCTGACACCGAGTTCGTGCGTATTAACGCGATAGCGTTAAAGAGCTCGTATCGCAGAAATTCCGCCGTCGGCGTCGGCGCCGTTGGTTGTGAGCGAAAAATCATCATCTTGTCCGTGACCGAAAAATCAAAAAAGCTGCAAATAAAATAAATAATAAAAATGTTGGGTTCGAGTGAGAATCGAACCCAGGCCGTCTACGTGGCACGCATGTGTTCTACCACACAGCCAC